>NC_056746.1:1038911306-1039031306 GCF_019279795.1 Protopterus annectens
TACATACTGAACAAGAAAAAAGTGCTCTCTCAATGTCTAGTGACATAGAAGGCCAAAATACTATCTCTCTCACCTTTGTTTTGGTAGATTTGGTTCCTGGGTGATCATGATGCAAGACAGTAATGTACTCAGGTTGCAAGGATTTTGGAAGAATTACATTAGGACCTTTCATTATGATACCTTTGTCAGACAAAATCTCATCTCTGTATGGAAAATAAGGTTGCACTTCTTGAGGTAAACTGGATTGTTCTCTCAGCTCATCAAGATGTGTGGAAGAAAGATTTATCACTTCCATGACTTCAAAATCATCAGTCAGTTTAGAACCTTGATTGTCATTTTGGTCAGTGGTATTTCTGGGTGATCTGGCTAATGTATCAGCAAGATACAGAAGTTTGCCTCTCTTGTAGATAAGATTGAAATTGTACTTTTCCAATCTCAGCATCATATGCTGCAGTCAGGCAGAAGCTGAATACATTGGTTTTCTCAGGATAGCGACTAATGGTTGGTGATCTGTTTTGATCTGGATAGGTCTACCATAAACATATTCATGGAACTTCAAACATGCAAACACAATTGCCAAAAGCTCTTTCTCAATTTGGGTGCACTGCTATTCAGTTTGGGTAAGAGTTCTTGATGTGTAGACAACAGGTTGATCCACATTTTGAAGCATCACCGGAAAGTGTCACTGGCTTGTGAACACCATAGTATCTGACTGTTGGTGAACTAGCAGTTCTCTGTTTCAGGACATCAAATGTTCTTTGGTGTTGCTCTAGCCAAGACCAGGATACATCTTTACACGTCTCTCTAAGTGGTGCTGAAAGTTGGCTCATGTCTGGAATGAACTTGCCTACTGTAGATAGTTAACCACTCCAAGAAAACATTGCAGGACTTGAACATTGTGTGGAGCAGGCATCTCGAGAATGGCTGTTTGCTTTGAAGGGTCTGGTCGTAGGCCTGTACTCATGAATAAATGATCAACATAAGGAACTTCTTGTAGCTTGAATTTGTATTTCTGTGCACTGAGCTTAAGATTCACTTGACATGTCCTTTTTTCAGAGGTTTCTGTCATGTTCTGCTTCATCACGACCTCCTACCGATATGTTGTCTACTATAATAGCACAAGGATACACAGAAATAATTTTCTGCATTGCACACCGAAAGACATCACTTGCAGAATTTATCCCAAATGGCATTCTCAAAAATATGTACCTGCCAAATGGAGTACTGAATGTAGTAAGCAATGAAGATTTTTTTTGTCAAGCTGAGTTTGCCAAAATGAACTCTTTGCATCTAAGACAGAAAAAATAGTAGTATTTGGCATCAAGGCTGCAACTTTTTCGATTGTATGTATTGGATGATGAGGTCTTTTTAGCGCTTTATTCAAATTTCATGGATCAATACATATTCTGATGTCATCTGAGATTTTCTTATGAGCTGTCACCATGGAAAATACCCATTCTGTTGGACATCTACTGGAAAAATTACACCTTGTCGAGCCATTTTATCTAGTTCGGCCTTGACTCTGTCCTGCATGGCTATTGGAACTTTATGTGCTGGCCTGATAACTGGATCTCTGGGTCTAACTTCATGGAGTACACAACTGGAAGTTTGCCTAGTTTGTCTTGGAAAAGATCAGCATAGATGGAAAAAAATGTGTTGGGCAAAATTAGATTAGTCATCTTTTAAGCTAACATGATGGACTTCCTTATTAAATAAATGCAGTCCCATTTTCAAAGAGTCTCTAAGCCCTAATAATGACTGAACACGCTTTTTGACCACATAAAATAACAAGTCGTAGCTCCTTATACTCTGCTGGAAGTAACACAAAAGCACTACTGAACCTTCAGTTTGAATCTCCTCACCTCCATAAGCAATAGGTTTTGCATACCTTCCCAAATCTAGCCTTTCACCTTTACATACTCTCGGAAATGTTTTTGGAGACATAACATTGCATTTAGAACCTGTGTCAACTTGGAGCTCTGTGAGTTTACCATTTATCTGAACAGTACAAAATACTTAATTCTTGGCCCTTAAATCTACTGCATTGACTGTTTCATGAAGCACTGGCTCACCATCGACATAAAGAGTAGGCTTGTCACAGTCTAACTGATCAACTCATTTCTTAAAATGTTCTATTTTAATAAAAGAATGTGGGCCTTTTGATTTACAAACTCTTTTGTAATGATTTCATTTATTACATTTGTGGCATTGTGACCAAAAGCTAAATATTTTTCCCTTTTAGATTCATGACTTCCATCACAGTTATGACAGTTGGCAATGAAACTATTCTGGTGCCCATACTTTGAGTGTGCTGACTCACTTTTGTGCTTCGCTAAGGCTGTGCGAAGTCTGGAATTTGCTAGAAAATTCTGGGGACACCTGCAGCAGTCTCTGGGAAACCCCATAGCTGCCATGTGCTCGGACTTGTTTCTTTTAATCATGTGCTACATACTATCAACTTGAGCTTTATCACTGTGCCTTCTAGAGCTGTTCTCATTTGTAAGCATCTGTGTTTGCTTTACTCTGAGCTCGTATATCTGACAAATCTCAACAGTCTTATGCATAGTTAAATCACTGTCATGAAGCAAAATCTTTTTCCCAGCATCTTCTTTTATAACACACACAAGTCTGTCCTTTATCAACTCATCCCCTTAAGTCAGCAAATCTGCACATTTTAGCTTTATTTCTCAGGTCAATTATATATGTTGCAAAAGTTTCACCAGGCTTTTGATTCCTTGTGTAAAATAAATGCCTTTCCATTATAACATTTGTCTGGGAGTTACACATTTCTCTAAATTTACGTTTTAAGCACTTTGGGTCTTCCCTTGACTCAGCCTGTACAAGAATATGATGGTTTTCCCCCTCTCCAGCATAAATAGCAGATGCATACACAAATGAGCTCTCTTTTCTATAGCTTCTGCCCCAGCTAAATTAAGCAGCATAAATGCTTTTGTACAGTCATCTTTATCATAAAATGCAGCCTGTATGACAATGTTGTACTCTTACTCAAACACTTTCCAGTTCTCAGTAATATTACTGTCAAACACAAGTGCACTGGGTTTTTGAAATCCATCTTCCATGACCCACAAAGTATATACAAACACAAAGAAAACATGGCCCTTGTAATTATGTACAAACAAACTGTGCTGTGAGCTTGTAACAACATCCAAATACACAATAAACTCTTCGAAATACTTTACTTTGTGAAATATGCTTTGTAAGGGCTGTACTCTGTGAAATATGCCTTGTAATGGCTGTACTTTGTGAAACATGCCTTGTAATGGCTGTACTTTGCAAAATAGCTTTACTGCAACACTGCACAAACATCGAACACGTTATACACTTCTGAAAACTCAAATATCTTTGCTTAATATGAAAACACATATGCTTTGTGAAAAATGCAGTTGTTTCCCTTTATTTTATTTGCTTTATGCAACTGGACTTTATTTCAAACATTTTCTGTAGTAATTTGAATATTTTTATCAATATCGTACATATCTGCTTATGGGAAAATTATTTAGAACATTCTGTATTTCTGTATGGCCCTTTTTATATTATGTGAAAAAGAAATAGTGCTGAGCAAGTTTTAATACCTGAAATTAATTTCTGACCTGTTTTACAAAGGATGCACAGTTTTGGGATGGTCCACTGCTGTATATTACACCAACATCTGGATAAGTGCCTCAAATCATTTTTGCCAAGTTGTTTTAAACATGATGCCCATTTGATATGACGGTTCTGACTTCAGGCTCTTTTAGATATGTTGCTTCTGGTACCACATCCATTTAGATATGCCATTTATGATACCATGTCCCTTTAGACATTCCACATTTGACACCATGTCATTTGTTCATCTCTAATACAAATAATGAGAAGACTTGGGGTTTCATTCAGATGCTTTAATATATACAAACACATCAGGATGGATAACAACATAATTAAATATGAATAAACTAGTTAACAAACAGAACTTACATACATACATGTTCACATCTCAACAAATAACTACAAAACGGCAGTCAGGCTCACACATGCTCAATATTTATACTCTAGTGCAAGCCCTTCAATAGCCAAGATATATACACACACTCATTGATCTACAGGCATAATCTGTAAAAATATAATGTCCTTCTTTCCCTCATTTGTCCAGGACTGGGGCCAACTGGCAGAAAACCACTGACCACTGAAATAGGCCCCCATGCAGCACCCTCCTGCTGTGTTGAAAAATAGTTGTAAAGCATAAACCCAGTCCTCATGCCAAAATGAACAGCTATTATAATTCAGGAGGAAATTGGATCCATAGCTATAAATCCAGTTTTACCTCTCTGTCGATTCTGACTTTGTGATATATTTTGCAGCTACCTCATAAAATGTTAACTTACAAACAGATAAAAGTCCTGCCTGGAAGAATGACTCAACAAGTAAAGCTCAGTAATCCTACCAGTTCCATTAATTGGCCAATACAAACTTTTTGGAAGATAAAAAATTCCTTAACTTTTAAGGAAATCTTCTCTATCTTATTTTTAATTAAATGAAAAGCCAAAAGAGCAGTACCTATATCAATACCTAAGAAAGTAATTAATTTAGATGGGCATTCAATTTTTTTATGAGTTAATGGTAACCCAAACCGTTGCATAAGTTCAAAAATGCTTGAAGGTCAGCCATAGTACCAGCCTTGCCATCTCTGATGACAAGTAAATCTTCCAGATTATGCATCTCAACATTCATCAATGACATTTGCTCCCAGCACCAAAATACCACAGAATTAAAGTGCTCAAAGGCACAGCAAACCACTGAACAACCCACAGGCATATCCAAGGATAAGTAAAAATTGCCTTTGAACTGCATTACTAATAAGTGCCAGTCTTGTAGACAAAAATGCAGCTTCAGAACTAATTGTTTCTAGCTATAGAGCTTTCAATGTATGGATAATAAAATAGCATGGTCAACTGATGAATACATAACTTTTGCTTCTTTTTTACTGACACCATTATTTATTGAATGGCCTTTGAGAAAGGATAGATGGCGTATCAATTTAAATTCCTCTTTCCTACTTCTTTAATTTTGACATGTGTATTAGACCAAGGAGAGTTATTAAAACTTACTCAAAAGGATGAACTTGGTAACGAAATATTATTGCGGTCTTTTCAATTTCTTTATTTAAGAAAGCCTTAAGTAGGTGCTCCACACCTCTTGTGGCTTTCAAGTTCTTACAAGGAAATGAATTACTCAGTCTGAAACCACATATTGATGTAGGGCAGCTGATCTAATGATCTTTCACACCAACATCCTAAATAGCAACATAATTACATCAAAATAACAAATGTCAACACATTTTGTCCATGCTCCAGGGATTAGAATGGGAAAGGGAATATTCCCCTATCAGTGGATTGTTGACCTCGCACACCTCTTGACCATATGTGTGCATCGACCAAGCATATTTCAATGTACCAGGTCATTTGAACCAATGACTATATATATATATATATATATATATATATATATATATATATATATATAAAACACTGAAACCAAAACACTGAAACTTCAAAATCTTGAAAACTCAAAACACTGAAAACTGAAAACGCTGAAAATACATATCATACATATACTGAGTTTAAACAACATAAATCATAGCACTTTCCACCAAGTGTAAGCAGGGGGGGGGCAAGCCCCCCTGCACCCCCCATGTGGTGGGCTGCACCACCCACACCCCCTGCTACTTATATATATATATATATCAACTCCAAGATTGCACTTCACTACACTAAGGAGCTATAGCTATATGCTATATGCCCCACAATTACTGAAAACGGCTTAATTAATTAATTAATTAATTAATTAATTAATTAATTAATTAATTCTTTATTTATCTGCATTTGATTACCCAGAACGTCCGACTGGGTAGACGCCCAGTTTCAGAGGAGGCCTGGGGAGAAAAGCTTCAAATTATTAAAAAAACATTTTAAGAACAACAATTTTACAATCTTCAAACATTAGACAAAAACATTTGGAGTTTAAATAATTATAACATCATTATCATCATCAACCCCCTGTTTTCCATTTTCTACACGGGGTTAGGGTATCATGTTAACTTTTGCCATCTATCTCGATTCAGTGCCACACTCCTGCTTCTTCAACACTCATGCCTGACTGTCACAGATTTCACACAATCCATCCCCTCTTTGCTGGACATCCTCGTTTCCTCTTACCTCCTTCCTGTCTGTCCCAAATCTTCTCCACCAGATTGTTTTCTGCCTTTCTGCATGTGTCCAAACCACCCTAATCTGTCCTGTTTGATCTTTTCTGCAATTGGAGCTACTTTGGCTTCTGCTCTTATGTCTTCATTTTTTCATCTGTCTCACAGTGTGTATCCTACCACCCATCTCAGACACTTCATTTCCATCACCTCTGGCTTCCTCATCTGCTCTGCCTTTACTGCTCAGATTTCTGTACCATACAGTAGTACTTGTTGCACCACTGTTTTGATCACCTTACTTTCCAGCTTCTTTGGTATTCTTCTGTCATAGACTATACCTGATACTTTATGCCAGTTGGCTGCAGCCCCCTCTGATTCTAGCTTTGACCTCTTTATTCAGACTTTCCTTCTCCTCAACCACCCTTCCCAGATACTTGAAGCTATTTACCTGTTCCACTATCTTTCCTTCTATCTCAATTTTCAGCTTCTTCTGATTTACCCAGTTTACTGACATTACCACTGTCTTATATGTGCTTATTTTCATCCCATGTGCCTTCAGTTTTGCTTCCATTCCCCTATCCTTTGCTGAAGTTTTTGCAAAGAGTCTGCCTGTAATGCCACATTGTCTGCATACAGCAACTTTGTTGATTTGTCACCCTCCGACCTGTTTGCTAATGTAGTCCATCACCTGTATGAACAACGGGGGACTCAGAGCTGAACCCTGGTGCACACCCACTCTGACTGGGAAGCCCTCTGTGAGATCTAACACTGTTCGTACTTGAGTCATTGGTTCCTTGTACTTAGCCTGCACTAATTCTACCAATGTTTCTGGGACTTTGAACCACCACAGTACTGCCCATATCAGATTTATTGGCACCTTGTTATATGCTTTCTTCAAGTCTAGGAATGCCCAGTTGGACTGTTTTCTTATCTCTAGCTTCTTCTCAACTCTCAGTCTCACGGCAAACATCGGGTCAGTTGTGCTGCATTCTGGTCAGAATCCAAACTGCTGATCTCTCATCCTACATTCTACTACTCTGTGTATCTGTTTATCAATCACCCTCTTCAGAACTTTCATGCAATGTAATAGGAGTTTGGTGCCTCTGTACTGCCCACAGTTGGGGATGTCCCATTTGTTCTTGTACACTGGCATGAGTATGCTTATTCTCCAGTCATCTGGAATACACCTTTCTCTCCACAATGCTATGAGTACCCTTAGGAGCCATTTCTCCCATATCTCACCCAGCATCTTTATCATATCTACTGTGACCTCACCTGAACTTGCTGCTTTCCCTTAATTCATTTTCCTTAGTGCTATTCTTACATCTTCTAGGGTAGACTCTTCTTCTCTCATTGTGGGTTGTTTCTGGAGCAGTACAGCTCCTATGGGGTTTTCTTCATTCAGAAGCTGCTGGAAGTACTCCTTCCATCTGCCTCTAGTGTTCTGTGGAGGGTCTACTTCACAAGATCGAATACCCATATAATCAACTTTCATAAGAATGAGACCACATCAGCGAAACTCTAGATAACCAAAAGCTTACAACCACAAAACCCAGAACAACGAATTGTACAAGCCAGAAGACATCTGATCATTACTTAAAAACACAGTTCTACAATGAAACACTGCCTCCAGCAAATAACTATCACCGGTTTTGCTGCACCCCCCAAAATTATATATATATATATATATATATATATATATATATATATACCAACTTCGAGATCACACTACAGTGAGAAAAGGGTACATTTCCTGATCCTCACTGTACGGCAATCTCCAATTCAAATCGGTGATAGTTATTTGCTGTAAGCAGTGTTTCATTGTAGAACTGTGCCTTTAAGTAACGATTGGACACCTGCTCACTTGCAGAGTTCAGTGTTCCAGCTTTGTGGTTGTAAGCTTTCGGTTATCTGGAGTTTCACTGATGTGGTCTCATTCTTATGAAAGTTGATTATATAGGTCTTCGATCTTGTGAAGTAGAGTCCCTGTGGATGGGTAAGCAGGTTGTTGCTGACATCCTTATGCTGGGTGTCTGGCTATCTTCTTTATCTTTCTGTCTTGCCTTGCAAACTGTTATAATTTCTTTGTGCCACTTACTGAGTCACTTTCCAGACATTGGTAGAGTGGCTCCGATGCCTTGTTCTTTGCTATTGCAACTCTTTTCCTTTGACCAATTATAACAAATTGGACATAATATAAAAACATTGGTTAAGAATTGATACAAGGTATATGACAATCATTTAATATTTAAAGAAATTATAGACACTTTGTAGAGAAAGTATAGGTAAATTAGTCTGATACAAATAGGAATTGGAATATGAAGTGAGGGAAAACAGGTTTATGGTATATTTAGAGAGAAGGTCAGGAAAGTGAATTTGATAGCAGTAAGTAAGTAAGTGAAGAAGGGAGAGTAAGACGTTATAAGGAATGAAAAGGTACTTGTTCAGATTTAGGGATATAGTTTATCCTAGTTTTGAGCAAGAGCAAAGCCAGATTTTAGCTAAGAAGTCTTTCATAGTGTTTGAAAGACAGAAGGGAGGCTGGAGAACTAATGGATAGATGTAAGGAGTTCCAGGCCTTAGCAACCTTGTATGAGTACAGACAATGCCCAGTAGATTTGCTAGGTTTGTAGAAAGACAGGAGTTTTTGGTCACTGGATCACAATGACCGACTGGGAACAAAGCTGTGTAGAATGTTTTTTAGTGCTGGATAGGCAGATTGATGCTGGATAATTTTATAGGTGGTAAGAAGTTGTGTATATGTTAATTGATTTGAATTTAGTTTTGACCAGGATTAAAAGCAGCAGTTTTACAGGACTGTATTTAATCCTAGGTTACTTTACCTCCAGCATTACTGACCACTTAACACGACTCTTAGCCATGCTATTTAATGCGTTATTAAAGAATAGTTTTGTACCTGACAATTGGAGATTAATAAATACTGTTCCAATACATAAGAATGGATCCCATTATTCCACTACTAATTATCACATAGTAAGCTTCGCATCCTTCATAGGAAAGTGGTATCTCCTACTGTGAGCAATGTTTATCCTTATTACACAATAAAGGAAGGGTGCTAGCACTTGAAGACCAGAATTAACATAGATTTATGAGAAAATGTTGTACTTTTATGCACTTGGTACAATTCTCTCAGAATGTTTGTACAGTATTAGACAAGGATATCATTGTAGGAGTTGTATATTTATATATGTCAAAAGTATTTTATAGCATTCTTTATGTAGTAATAAACAGTAGCAACTGCATGTTTCTTTTCTTGTTGGGGCACAACAGGGGCATAGTAGTTAGCAGGTGGGGCATGTAGGACATTTAGGACAGCTGAATACAATACACACACACACACACACACACACACACACACACACACACACACACACACACACACACATATATATATATATATATATATATATATATATATAAAATCATTAAATTCTTTACGCCATAACTACTAAGGGATGCAAGAACCAAGTATTTATAAACATATTCACAGATGCAAATATCAATTATAGCATTTTATATGACACATCAGATATTTGCTTGTGATTAACTGAATGAACAAATACATAAATAATGACCTAGCAGAGTATTTCAGCTCACTGCTGTGAGAACCATACAGTGCAGACCACTGCAGTCCTTGTGCTCTCACAACCCATTAGCTCAAGAATGAAAAACAAACACTCAAAATTAGAAACAGGCTTTAAATATTAGTCTTACTTAACAAGTTGGTAGCATAGCAGGCTTTGCATTAGCAAGCATTTTCTGAATGTTACGAGGTTTGAAACTCATGTTTGTCATTATTTATAGACAACAGTCCACAACACTTTTCTAGAAAGTCAAAATGTTATGAGGTACAAACCACAAATATGAAGGAAAAATCAGAGACAGTTAAAAATTAACCCTCTGCGCACACACACACACACACACACACACACACACACACACACACACACACACACACACACACACACACACACACACACACACACACACACACACACACACCGATCAATTATATCCACTTGTATGACTGTACACCTCAATTATTGCTTGAGATCAAGTGATTAAATACATTTGTAAGTAATGGGCCAGAAATGTATCTCAGCTCACAGCTCTCAGAACCATATAATGCAACTCCTCTCTGCCCTCGCAACTTCTTAACACAAGAGTAAGAAACAAAAGATACAGAATCAGAAACAGTGTTTAAAATTATCTTTAAACTTATCATATATATATATATATATATATATATATATATATATATATATATATATATATATGTATGCATATATTTAGAAAGCTGTTAGAATAAGAAACTTTACATTAGAAAGCATTTTCCCAAGAATACAGGTTTGAAACTCACATGAAATGAAACTCACGTGTCATTATTTAGTGACTTCAATTTGGAACAGTTTGTTAGAAAGCCAGAAATTTTACAAGGAACAGACCAAAATGTCTCTCAATGTCTTTGCTCTACAGTTCTGGACAAAGCCAGACATAATGGGGAGACAAATGTAAATATTAAGTTATGTATTTGTTAACCATGTAAACCCACTGGACAGTCTCTTTCAGGATTGACACAGGAGCACTATCTGGTTAAATGACTTGCTCAAGGTTTCAAAGTAGGCAAGTGAAAGTAAAAGGATTTAACTTTTGTACTTTTGAGTAGGGGAAGTAGATTATAACGTTTGTTAATATCTTGTAGCATTAAATGTCATAAACTCTAAATCACTTAAACATTAACAGAACAAGTGTTTCTTGGGCATGCATTTTCTGAACAATAAAAACTCAAACTGTAATGACTGGCATTATTCACTGGCTGTAATCCCCAGTGATTTATCAGAAAAAGAGGAGTTAATGATGGACAAGACATAAACATGAGGAAAAAAAATCTTTGATGTTCAGCAAAATCAGATATACATAAGAGGCAGACTAGTCTAATTCAGTTAAAAGTTAACAGAATGACAGGGTAGGCATCAACATCCATTTCTGATCAACAAAAAATATGAAACACACATGACTGGTGTTATTGACTGACTCTAAACCTCATTGGCTTCTAACTTTTAGTAATTTATCTGAAAGTGAAGGAGTAAGTAAGGCCTGGCAGTTAGTATAGAGGAAGCTCTGAATGAAGTGCTTATTATTGTCAGTTTGACTCTTTTTATCTCCATTTGTATTACTCTGTGCAAGTCACTTAATCAATATTCTATAAGTGTGTGCAGTTGTAAAAAAAAGTTTTGACATAACACACATTACCAGTTCTAGGATTAACAGGTCACTGTGACATGCTTTGGGCTGTCCAAGGCTGGGAAATGTATGCTTGATGTCCAAGACTGATGTGTGCGCACACACACACACACACACACACACACACACACACACACACACACACACACACACACCCTCTAGTTCCAGATTATGATCATTAAGTAAAATGTGATTACCTTTTAGTCAGCACTCGTTCATGATTGTTAATTAGAAATTTGTAGGAATGATGACTGTTCAGGCAACACTTTTTCTTCCTGAGGTTGTTTTTTCTCATTGGCTATATATTGGCTGTACTAATATCCAATGAAAAATGGAAAAAATGTGGCAGAGTGGGAGATGGACTGGGTCTTTTTGCTGTTGGATGGATTGTAGGTGAAGGGAGTTACTATTTTACAATTTAATGTTTTGGAAGAGAGTTTTTTTTTTAATTGTTATTGCAGGGCTAGGGGACTCACCAGGGTAGCATTGCCCCTTTTTATAAGACAGAATATTAACTCACATATTACTGAATGGGCAAGATGATGATTAAATCACAAATGCCAAAGGGTCAAAGTACAGGGTCACTATTCAAAATGGTCAGACATGACCTTAGGTGCTCCTCATTGGTCCATTTTGGGGCCTGTTTTGTTTAATTTTGTCTTTTCTCCTTCACCAAAATCATTTCTAATGGCTGTTTAAATATGCAGATAACATTACAATTGTAGCATTTTTTATTTCTGTTTCTGATTACTTGACTTTCAACTAATATTATGTTCAGCACCCAGTGCCATTCCCCAGTCTAGCACCTGTCAAGTCTAAGTTGTGGAACATACAAAAAAAAATCATGACTGTTGTATGTTGCGGCTGTGTTTATTTAATTAAGGCAAGAAATCACATGTCCAAAGATCTGGAAATGAATAGTAAAAGATTAAATTAAGGTCTATAGGATAAAATGTGATGGATAGCAAATCCAGTCATAAAGCCATTAATCAATAACAAAAACTACAGCAACTGACCAATCTGAAAAAAATTGGGAAGACACAAGTTCCACTAACAGCACTCTGGAAGGAAGTCCCAGACTGAGACCCAAGTCAGTATGAGAATATTTCTGATGGGAAAGGTTCTTATGCTGTATATGAGGGATGTATGTTAATTCAAACTAATGGGGGCTTTGTATGCCCAAAGTCAATTTAGTGTAGGTTTGTTAAGGTCTTCTCCTGAGGTTTCTCAGAATACACCTCATGAAATGAAAATAATGCTGGACATGATGTGTTCAAACATCACCTATATAAGGAATTGTATCCATGTGTATTCTGAATATCATACAGGTGCAGATAGATTCTCTTTGCTGGTTTACATATGGTTTTGTCAATGTAAAAGTTTGCAGCTAGCTGCATTTAACAATTCTAAAACGTGATGTTTTGATCATTTGTTTGTGAATTACAGTCTCTGTAATATGGTATGCTGAAGAGTCCATTTCCCCTTAATAATCCAGTTTCTTGTAGCACACAAATGGAATGGCTACTGCTGTGCTATGCAGGCCCAGGGAGATTTCTCTGTGCAGTGAGCTGAAGTAATCTGTGGAGTTGTGGGAGAATCAGTCCTGGTAACTGTGAATATACATCACTCATAAGGAAAATAAGCAGGTCTTTGTTTCCTTCTACTAAAGATACAAATGCAAAAACATTACTAACAGAGCCTCTCAAATTGATTTGCAAATGGCAGTGTATTTTATTGCAACTAAAGTGGCATACTGCAAAGCCATCTACCAGGCCTGTCTCGGTATCTGCAGCCTTCTTCCTTAATTCCTTCTTAGATGACATTTGTGCTGTTTCCATTTCTGAATGTATTTGTAGTGTGCTGTAAGCTGGAAGTATCCTCTACAATAAAATCCACTTTAGGTCTAGGTGTTCCTCTGATGCCACATTTGTTTAAAACTGTTTCCCCAGGAGAGACACTTGGGAGGTTTGAGATGGAAACCCTGCGCTACTGAATATGGTAAAAAAGAGGTCCATCATCCCAAATCCACATAACTGATGCCACATGAATTAGGACTGCATGGCAGATAAAACCTTTTGAGGCTGCTTGGCATCTTTCCATTTCCCATCATGTATAACAGATTTTTTTTTTGTTTCTACATATCCTCTTAGTCACTTTTTGATTAAAAATGGCTTTATGCAGCTTTCTTGCTTGTTTCTTTAAACTGTTCACCAAATTTGTGAGTAAAAGCTTTTATTATTCCTTCTTCTTTGAATTACATCTTTTCCCTTATAAAGGATTCTTTTAATATGGAACATTTTCTTTTAGATTTTCTTCCTCTTTATTTGTGGAAATTTTGAGCCTAGACCCTGTTATTGACATTATCCTTGTGACATCTCAACAGTCTGTGACAGAGCAATTCCACTTAATGATAGGCACACACAGCTCTTACATTGTTTGAGAGAATCGCATGGTCCTTAAATGTATGATTTTTATAAATACCAAAAAAATCAAAGGAATGTTCACAAACCAACCAGTAATTCAAAGTAGAGTCCCAGGCAAAACCAAGACAGTAAATATTCCAAAATAGGAAACTCGAGAATCCAAAATATTAGCGAGAAGGAACTTTATTAAAAACAAGTGCTTTCGCCTGACTGTGTGTCAGGCTTTTTCAAGTTACAATGAAGTGTTAGTTAAAACCAAACCCTTTATATGGGTTATTTTAATTACATAATTGGTTGAATACCATTTAATTACAGTTCATTGACAATGCATTTAAGGAAGAAATACCCCTGACTTAAAAACTCTTACTTGAGTTTGGTTAAGAATGATAATAATACAAAACACAAAAATGAGAAATAAAAAATAATAAAACATGTCTATAAGTCGAAAAATTCGTGTTGTCTGAAGTTTTGCACTTATCAAAAAAAATCAAACCTGGAAGTAACTAAACCAGTATTGGTTTGGTATGACTCTGTGCGGAACCAAAATTTCAAACAGATGTAACTTCTTGAACAATTGCTTACAAACTGTTGTACTAAAACCGTAATAAGTCCTGCTTAAAAAACATATCCAAAAATATTGTAGACTCATTTAAAATTATTAAAAATGTAAAATTGTCGGAGACATATTTATAGGTGTTCTATATGTGTTTTTTAACTATTGCGTTCTAACTAGAATGTCTAGCCGTTGCTTTAATGTAATGCTTTTGGTTTTCCTATAGTAAAATTCGCTGTCCTAGCCTATAAGCATGCTCTTCTAATTTTAAGTACACTACTTATGCTTATGTTTTCATTCAAACCTGGACTCCTATTGGCCTCAAGTTTCAATTGCCAATAGAGTTCCCTGTACTCTAAACCCGTCTCCCAGTCACCACCCCTGGGATCAGGAGGTACCTGTTCTAGTATTAGGAATTTGAACTTAAAGTTGTTGCAAACAAGGGAGTGTTTGTAAAGAGCATTTGATTCTTTTTGTTTTGAAATTTCATATAAATGCTCATATATCCTTCTCCTTAAGGGTCTTTCTGTTTTACCAATATAAAAACTGGTACAGGAGATACAGATACCCAAATATACAATTCCTTTGCTGCCACAATTAGTAGAAAAATTAGGATTAAACAAAAAATTCCTTGAAGTAATAAATAAATTAGGTCCATCAAGGATGTGGGTGCATTGTTTGCACCTACCACATTTTGAGGTGCCCGCTCTTGGTGACCGTGAACTCATTCTCGTGGTGTTCTTAGCCTCAAAGATTTCTATTAAATTTGTATCACGTTTCCTAATAAATATAGGGACTGTGGGTAGTAAATCCTTTAGTTCCTCGTGGAAAGAAATAACAGGCCAGTGCATGTTGACAATTTTTTCAATTTCAAAAGAGTCACGACAGTAGGTGTAAATAAAACTTCCATGTACATGGTCATCCTTACTAGTTGTTGCCTGATTAACTGAGTCTTCAGTCCCTAGTAAAGGGGGGTATAGGTTATCTCTGTTATCTATGACTTGTTTCAACAAAGAATCCAGCAGAGTAGAAGGATAACCCCTTTCAAGAAATAAAGATTTCAAAAAATTAATTTCTAACATGAAGTCATCTAGAGTGCTGCACATTCTCGAGGCTCTAATAAATTGCCCCTTAACTATACCCTTTTTCTGGCAAAAAGGATGTCCACTTAAAAAGTGCAAGTATGTATTAGAAAAGGACAGTCTTCTGTATAATTTTGACTGAAAAGTATTGGTAGTGTGGTCTTTGTATACAGTGGTGTCCAAGTAATGTAACTCTTCATTACAGATGGTATGGGTAAACGTCAAAAAATGGGTAGTTGAATTCAAGTATTCCACGAACTCCAAAAATTGCTCTGATGTACCTGACCAAAATATACATATGTCATCAAGGTATCTTTTGTAGTGTACTATGTACTTAACCCAACTTGTCGAGAAAATAAACTGGTGTTCCCATCTATGTAGGACAACGTTAGCATAAAGAGATGCACATGGAGTGCCCATTGCTACTCCTTTTTTCTGCTTGTAAATCTCTCCATTAAAATAAATGTAGTTGTTTAATAAAATAGTTTCCATGTATTCTACTAGCAAGTTGATCAAAGTGTTGGAAAAGTTGGTTTCAGTACTTAGTATTTCATTAAACCATTCCAATCCTACAGAGTGTGGAATGCTAGGGAATAAATCAACTATGTCGATGGTTACCAACAGAAGTTAGGGTTATGTAGATTTTGCTTGATACCTTTCAGGAATTCCCAAGAATCTTTGCAGACATATTCCAGTGTTCGACCGAACTGTTTGGTGACATTATCAATAAATTTACCTAGGGGTTCCGTAATCCCCCCGGCCCCAGCTACAATAGGTCGAAATTTTAGTGGGTCGAGACCTTTGTGTGTCTTGGGGATCCCAAAGATGACAGGAATTTTTGGTTTGTTAACCTGTAGGTAGTGGTGCAATTTTTCGTTAATGGCACCTTGGAGTAACTGGTCTGATAACATATACTTGATTCTTGAGTAAGCAATGTTAGTTTCATTCCTAGATACCAATTCATACTGATTCAAGTCTTGTAACATGCTGTTAATATAAGTTTCGTAGTTGGAGTTGTACATTAAAACAACCCCACCCCCTTTGTCAGGTTTCATTACTCTAACAGATTCTTTTTTAAGGAAGTCCATCAGTTGGAAAGCCTGCTTATCTAAGTTGTTTGTAGGTGTTCTGGTCATGTTAGACTAGCAAAGTCTAAGGTCTCTGTCGACTAATTCCTCAAATACTTTGATTGATGGATGAATGGGGGGGGTTAAAAGTACTACTCCTACTAAGTGTATTGCGTCCCGATGGTTGGCCTCTGAAGTGAACTGTAAGGTTTAAACTTCTGACAAATAACTTTAGATCTATGACGGTTTTCACAATGTTCATAGAACGTGCAGGGACAAATTGAAACCCTCTGGTCAATAGATCAAAAGCATTTTGTTGAATATCAACTTCGGTGTAGTTGTATATACTAAAGTTGTCCCTTTTGATGGTGACAAAATTATTGCCATGCTCAGTAACCAAATAGTTCACCTCCTGGGGTGAAGGGATTAAATCCTTATCTGCTGTCTCCTGTTCCACTCCTGCCTTGATTGCCTCTGCCCCCTCCCCCCGCTTCCCCGGGGGGTTGCTGAAAATCTTGGAAGGAATCCTTCCTTCCCTTTTCAGCCAATCTTTTACTTCTATGGGGTAATTCATTGCAATTGGAACCATGTTCATCAGTGTTATTCCCTCTATTGTTGTTAGTTTTGTAACCAGACACACTTGTCTTGTTAACCCACCTTGCCTTTCCGGGTAGTGGGTATACCACCCCTTTGCGGTATTCTTTTAAGTCGCATTCTAGTTTATGTATTTTTCTGTTTACGATTCTGATACAATATTGGTCAACTTCATTGAACACTCTATCATAGTTAAATTTAACAGTTTGAAAATTACTGTCATTTACAAGTGTATTGTTCAAAGCAGTAAGTTCAGATAGCAGAGTAACAGCTTTCGCCTCATACTCAGATATCATTACATTTAATACATCTAGGCCAGCCCTATCAAAGATTTCACATAGTTTGTTGTAATATAATGTCCCCATTTGCACATTGTTGGGGAATTTAAAGCAGCGTAAACCCTTCGGTACCCGCAACCCCAGGAGTTACTTTTCCAACGAACTCTGGTTTTGTTAGAGCAATCGGCTCAGAACACACTGGATCTCTTCCTGTCACGGAAAACAACGTACCAGACAGGCGGCCCAAAGATTTCAACTTCAATGCATGGACTGATAAGCAATTTGTTTTTAACCAAGGTACTGTTAATTCGAATATTATTGAAAACATTGATTCTAATTTTACCGAGTTGAAAAACAAACTGTATAGTTATAAAAGTAATCAACTTGAAATTAACTATCTAAAAGAATATGCAGCAGTGAAGCGGGTACTGAAGGGTTTACACTGCTTTAAATTCCCCAACAATGTGCAAATGGGGACATTATATTACAACAAACTATGTGAAATATTCGATAGGGCTGGCCTAGATGTATTAAATGTAATGATATCTGAGTATGAGGCGAAAGCTGTTACTCTGCTATCTGAACTTACTGCTTTGAACAATACACTTGTAAATGACAGTAATTTTCAAACTGTTAAATTTAACAATGATAGAGTGTTCAATGAAGTTGACCAATATTGTATCAGAATCGTAAACAGAAAAATACATAAACTAGAACGAGACTTAAAAGAATACCGCAAAGGGGTGGTATACCCACTACCCGGAAAGGCAAGGTGGGTTAACAAGACAAGTGTGTCTGGTTACAAAACTAACAACAATAGAGGGAATAACACTGACGAACATGGTTCCAATTGCAATGAATTACCCCGTAGAAATGAAAGATTGGCTGAAAAGGGAAGGAAGGATTCCTTCCACGATTTTCAGCAACCCCCCGGGGAAGCGGGGGGGGGGGGGGCAGAGGCAATCAAGGCAGGAGTGGAACAGGAGACAGCAGACAAGGATTTAATCCCTTCACCCCAGGAGGTGAACTATTTGGTTACTGAGCATGGCAATAATTTTGTCACCATCAAAAGGGACAACTTTAGTATATACAACTACACTGAAGTTGATATTCAACAAAATGCTTTTGATCTATTGACCAGAGGGTTTCAATTTGTCCCTGCACGTTCTATGAACATCGTGAAAACCCTCATAGATCTAAAGTTATTTGTCAGAAGTTTAAACCTTACAGTTCACTTCAAAGGCCAACCATCGGGACGCAATACACTTAGTAGGAGTAGTACTTTTAATCCCCCATTCATCCATCAATCAAAGTATTTGAGGAATTAGTCGACAGAGACCTTAGACTTTGCTAGTCTAACATGACCAGAACACCTACAAACAACTTAGATAAGCAGGCTTTCCAACTGATGGACTTCCTTAAAAAAAAATCTGTTAGAGTAATGAAACCTGACAAAGGGGGTGGGGTTGTTTTAATGTACAACTCCGACTACAAAACTTATATTTACAGCATGTTACAAGACTTAAATCAGTATGAATTGGTATCTAGGAATGATACCAACATTGCTTACTCAAGAATCAAGTATATGTTATCAGACCAGCTACTCCAAGGTGCCATTAACGAAAAATTGCACAACTACCTACAGGTTAACAAACCAAAAATTCCTGTCATCTTTGGGATCCCCAAGACACACAAAGGTCTCGACCCACTAAAATTTCGACCTATTGTAGCTGGGGCTGGGGGGATTACGGAACCCCTAGGTAAATTTATTGATAATGTCACCAAACAGTTCGGTTGAACACTGGAATATGTCTGCAAAGATTCTTGGGAATTCCTGAAAGGTATCAAGCAAAATCTACATAACCCTGAACTTCTGTTGGTAACCATCGACATAGTTGATTTATTCCCTAGCATTCCACACTCTGTAGGATTGGAATGGTTTAATGAAATACTAAGTACTGAAACCAACTTTTCCAACACTTTGATCAACTTGCTAGTAGAATACATGGAAACTATTTTATTAAACAACTACATTTATTTTAATGGAGAGATTTACAAGCAGAAAAAAGGAGTAGCAATGAGCACTCCATGTGCATCTCTTTATGCTAACGTTGTCCTACATAGATGGGAACACCGGTTTATTTTCTCGACAAGTTGGGTTAAGTACATAGTACACTACAAAAGATACCTTGATGACATATGTATATTTTGGTCAGGTACATCAGAGCAATTTTTGGAGTTCGTGGAATACTTGAATTCAACTACCCATACCATCTGTAATGAAGAGTTACATTACTTGGACACCACTGTATACAAAGACCACACTACCAATACTTTTCAGTCAAAATTATATAGAAGACCGTCCTTTTCTAATACATACTTGCACTTTTTAAGTGGACATCCTTTTTGCCAGAAAAAGGGTATAGTTAAGGGGCAATTTATTAGAGCCTCGAGAATGTGCAGCACTCTAGATGACTTCATGTTAGAAATTAATTTTTTGAAATCTTTATTTCTTGAAAGGGGTTATCCTTCTACTCTGCTGGATTATTTGTTGAAACAAGTCATAGATAACAGAGATAACCTATACCCCCCCTTTACTAGGGACTGAAGACACAGTTAATCAGGCAACAACTAGTAAGGACGACCATCTACATGGAAGTTTTATTTACACCTACTGTCGTGACTCTTTTGAAATTGAAAAAATTGTCAACAGGCACTGGCCTGTTATTTCTTTCCACGAGGAACTAAAGGATTTACTACCCACAGTCCCTATATTTATTAGGAAACGTGATACAAATTTAAAAGAAATCTTTGAAGCTAAGAACACCACGAGAATGAGTTCACGGTCACCAAGAGCGGACACCTCAAAATGTGGTAGGTGCAAACAATGCACCCACATCCTTGATGGACCTAATTTATTTATTACTTCAAGGAATTTTTTGTTTAATCCTAATTTTTCTACTAATTGTGGCAGCAAAGACATTGTATATTTGGGTATCTGTATCTCCTGTACCAGTTTTTATATTGGTAAAACAGAAAGACCCTTAAGGAGAAGGACATATGAGCATTTATACGAAATTTCAAAACAAAAGGAATCAAATGCTCTTTACAAACACTCCCTTGTTTGCAACAACTTTAAGTTCAAATTCCTAGTACTAGAACAGGTACCTCCCGATCCCAGGGGTGGTGACTGGGAGACGGGTTTAGAGTACAGGGAACTCTACTGGCAATTGAAACTTGAGGCCAATAGGAGTCCAGGTTTGAATGAAAACATAAGCATAAGTAGTGTACTTAAAATTAGAAGAGCACGCTTATAGGCTAGGACAGCGAGTTTTACTATAGGAAAACCAAAAGCATTACATTAAAGCAATGGCTAGACATTCTAGTTAGAATGCAATAGTTAAAAAACACATATAGAACACCTATAAATATGTCTCCGACAATTTTACATTTTTAATAATTTTAAATGAGTCTACAATATTTTTGGATATGTTTTTTAAGCAGGACTTATTACGGTTTTAGTACAACAGTTTGTAAGCAATTGTTCAAGAAGTTACCTCTGTTTGAAATTTTGGTTCCACACAGAGTCATACCAAACCAATACTGGTTTAGTTACTTCCAGGTTTGATTTTTTTGATAAGTGCAAAACCTCAGACAACACGAATTTTTCGACTTATAGACATGTTTTATTATTTTTTATTTCTCATTTTTGTGTTTTGTATTATTATCATTCTTAACCAAACTCAAGTAAGAGTTTTTAAGTCAGGGGTATTTCTTCCTTAAATGCATTGTCAATGAACTGTAATTAAATGGTATTCAACCAATTATGTAATTAAAATAACCCATATAAAGGGTTTGGTTTTAACTAACACTTCATTGTAACTTGAAAAAGCCTGACACACAGTCAGGCGAAAGCGCTTGTTTTTAATAAAGTTCCTTCTCGCTAATATTTTGGATTCTCGAGTTTCCTATTTTGGAATATTTTTATAAATACTTCAACCAGGTTACTAAAATGATGCATAGAGAAGTTATGGGTTCATTTGCGTAACCAGTCCGTATCTGTTTGTATTTTAGAATCCAATGAGCCATTGGGCTCATCTTCATATTCTCTTACCCCAAACAAAAAAAAGTGATGAAATCATTAAAGAGAGGTTTTCCTTCTCATTTCCAATACACAATAGGACATTTCCCAAATTTGTCTTTTCTCTTTTTCCTATTTCTTTAACTTTACCCACTATGGCTAATACTTCAACAGCTAAGATTGTAGTAAAGTCTACAGGCAGTTCTGCCAAAACTGTAAAGATTCCCAGTACTATTACTGTGGACCCTATTGTGCCTTCTTCCACTCTATCACTGCCTAGGCTGGGTACATCAAAGTTTGCCCTTCTTCTGCCATTCTTGTGATAGATTATGACAGGTTATCAGAGGCCATTGTAAGGCTCATGGCAGACAGTCCAATCTCCCCTATACTTTTCCATCTAGCTCAGATTTTTGGAAATAAATTAAATTGGAATTTTTCTGGCATTGGTGTCCCTGGTATGAGTGATCCACTTGTTGTTACCATAATTTATCAGTTTAATAATGTTGACACCAATGCTGCCAATACTGGTTATTGTGCTGATAGCTTTTTCAGAACCAGCATTTTCAGGCAGGTTCTGATCCTTTCTATGCCTGTCCTTTCCAACACTCTCATTCCAGCACTGTCAATACTCTCAGTGTTGATGCCAAAGCTAGGATTTCCAGTGTTAATTCTGATGCCAGGGTTTATGATACTGGGATCAACATTGAAGATGCTGATGTTTTCACCCTTGCAGGTGGAATCAGAGTTAGCTCTGGGATATATGATTATTCATTAATGCAAGTCTTTCCTTCAGTGACAGCTACAGGGGGTGTCAAGTGATGCAGGTACTGACTTCACTATTTATACTGTCTATCACACTGATTCTGTAGCATGTAGGTCTGTTGGGACATCCCACATTTCAAAAAGGGGTCTTCAGACCTTCTTTAGTCTACCTCCCCAAGTACTTCAAGTTGAAATCCAAACCAAAAACATCCAAAGGCAACCAACATCTACGCTTTCAACCAAAGTTTTCATCAGAATAAAAAAACAAAAAAAAAAAACAACTTTCCATCCACACTTATAAATACCCATTTCAATTAACAGTATCCAGTGAAAACCTTCATAAAAATTCAGGGAACATCTCAAAATTCATGTCACCCTGCACAGATAACATTTGTAAAAGTATTTATAAAAAACATTCAATACATATGTTTTCATTTAAACCAGGCTTTTTATCAGCCTGTAATCTTAATTGCCATATGGTCTCCCTTTTTAACACAGATTTCTTGTAATCACACCACCCAAATATTTAGGCACTGTTTCTAATACAGAAACCAGAATTTTTTTGTAAACATCACATGTTAAAGTATGCTAATAAAGTGTATTATTGCCATATTTAATTCTTATAGCATATAGATGTTATAAACAAGAAAAGGTGGAAACACGAGGCAGAATCACTTGATTTTCCACTTTATTTAGCACTTTCTTCCTCACAGAGCAGGACTTCATCAGAATAAAATACAAACCAAAAACACAAATAGCTTAAATAGAAACAAATCTAAATATGGCCCTTTCCATCAATAAACCTATTACTTCAGATATTAACAGTTAAACAACCTTTCATCGTAAACCCTTTTACCATACTATATATGTAAAAACATGTAAAAATATATATATAGGAAATGTATGAAATGGATGCATATAAAACAAAAACCAACAATCCATGGCAAATTCACCAAATTCTCCAAAAAGTAAAAAATACTAGTTTTGGTGAAGTGAGACATATAATTCAGAAGTATTGGGGTGTGTTTGGAATCAACTGAGAATTTCAAGACTTTGCAGGGCCAAAACCTTTAATAGTCTATAAAAAGGACAGATGCTTTAAGAACATGTTGGAGAGTGTTTATCAACATAGGCAGGAGTGCAAGATGGTTAAATGTGGGCAATGTCACCAATGTAAGCACATGTTGGAAGTTAATGAAGTGAAACTGCAAGGATTTGGTAAGATTAAATTTAAAAAGAGGTACCACTATGGTTCAAAAGGTATAGTTTACGTGGCATTGTGCCAAGAATGCCATGGGTTTTATATAGGGAAAACTAAAAATAGTTTCAGAAAAAGGGTCTATCAACATATGTATGATATTCATAAAAAGGATCCCAATAATGTGTTGTATAGTCATATTTCTGAATATAATGGCCATTCTTTTACATTTACTATTATTGGTCATGTTGAACTTGGCCAGAGGTGTGGACCGCCTGAAGACGTTTTGGAGTATAAAGAATTACAGTGGTAATTACGTACTAATGCCACAATTTACCCAGGCTTAAATGAAAACATATCTATTAGTTCAGTTTTAAGGCTAAAAGCTGCTAGTGCTCTGTGAAATGTTATGAAAAGGTTTTCGTTTTAGCTGTTCTAATTTTATGGTACTTGACTTAGCCATTTTTACTTCTCTTTAATAGGTGAATTTGTCATGGATTGTTGTTTTTTGTTTTATATGCATGTGTTTTATACATTTCCTATATATATATTTTTACATGTTTTTGACATATATAGTATGGTAACAGGGTTTGCAATGAAGGGTTGTTTAACTGTGAATATCTGAAGTAATAGGATTATTGATGGGAGGGGCCATATTTAGATTTGTCTCTATTTAAGCTTTGTGTTTTTGGTTTGTATTTTATTCTGATGAAGTCCTGCTCTGTGATGACGAAAGCTCTAAATAAAGTGGAAAATCAAGTGACTCTGCCTTGTATTTCCACCTTTGGTTGTTTATAAGTTAGGTTTTTTTTTTTGTTTAATATTGGTTGGAACATATATTTGTTCATTAATTCTAGTTCTTAATTTTCTTGTGGTCATGTCTGCATAAAATGAAGACCATCCTGAGCATATGGCAATATAAATAAGCCCTAAACAATCACAGTTATAATGAGCTTTCATTTCCAATGCACATTCAGGGCTGTGCAAAAATATACTAGGACCCACAAAAATGTAGGTACACACATCAAAAAATCCACATGGAAACATCCCATTATTTTTGTTAGTTTCCACATTGCATATTTGAGTGTTACCTATCTCCAAACATTGTTTAATTGAATTGGACTTTTTCATTATAAACTGTGGTTTTCCTCCACTGTATTTGCAAATTCTTTATTAACTTGGAAGCCTTCCAGTTCTGAGGAACAATACTTGTTATTTTCACATCATCTACTATCATTCTTAAACATAAACTGTTAACAAATCTTTTTTCACCCTGTGATTCCTGCTTGCTTCTATGTTGAACAGGCATACCTGCCATTAAAATAGGGGGAAACTTTTCTCGTTTACTAAATATTTCCTTGACTGTAGATGTTAACAACTGGGGATCATATCCTCTCTCAAAAAACATACATATACTATCTTGAACAGCAGACAAAAAAAATCGCTGTTCTTAGTAGTTTATCTTGAGGCCCTGATCAACTTTAATTAATGTTGCTCACCAGAATATCCCAAAAATGGTAAAGTATAACAATGAAATGAACAACAAACATAACATTAATAAAAGAAAACCCAGTGTATACACTTTATATTCTTTTGACATTTGGTTTATTTTGTTCTATGTAACATTTTTGAAGAAATCAAAATGTTTTATGATTAAAGTTCTAAAGTATTAAGGTTTTGGTAGTACTTTCAGCTTACTATTACATAACATATACAGTTTCTCACATGCTACTCGAGTTTCTTTTCCCTACATTATTTTTTAACTTTAACAACTATCAGCTCATATTCAAGTAATTATACTACAATAGTCGCTTGGTAATGTATCTGTGTCACAACTGCCTCCTCATTACTCCCCTTTCCTTTCTGCTAATTACTGCAATACTGTATATCCTTGAATTCAATTACTCTGAGAGTTGTTTCCCTTTTCCAATTTCTAATAATCAGCGTGGTGGTACAGCTGTAGCGTTGTTGCCTCACAGCAAGAGGTTCTCCTGTTCGAACCATTACTTTCTCTGTAGGCACCATTGCAGGTCTCAGTGTTTAGTGCACTAATGTATGTGCGCACATAGCTTTCTTATATGCTCTGCACTGGTGCATGCTCTCTTAGGTCTCTGTCACTATTTTAACAATCACACATGTCCTTACCCAACAATTTCTACTTTGATTTACTTTCCTCACACTGAAATATCATGTTATTCTCCTGCTACTGATTTTTTCCATTGTGAAAATTTCTGCAAAAGATGGTGACCAAATCTGCAAAGAAATAAAGTTTTGGTAGAAAGATACCCTAAAGTTGGGTACTCATTTGTAAAATATTTAATCCTGCCAGTAAGTTAAGGAGGCAGAAGGTGCTGTTGTAATTTCTGACTGAAAATGTTTAAAATCTGTGCAGGAAAAATAAAATAATAAATATCTAACGGAATGGGTAAAGCAAGAAAATGCAGAAGCTTATCATGAGTGTCAAATCCCTGAGAAAGAAGTCATAATTTTCCTTGCAGTCTAGGACTTTTAAATATTAAAGCTGGTACTTTACTTTCTTTGGCCACTATTGAGTTAAATTGAAACCAGCTGTTTATTTGCTTGAAGAGCCTTCATTAGTGTAGGTAATTTCATTGCCACTGATATAGAAAGAAATGTATTTTCTTAGGACGGTTATGAAATTAAGGCATTGAAGCTGCAGGTTTCTGCTGCAGAAGGCTCTCAAACTGTTCTGCCAACTAATGGTCTACTTACTTTAGCGGCCCTGTCACTGTTAGCTGCCGCGTTATTATCTTGGCCAGAAAGATTGTGGGATTGCAATTAATCAGATGACTGTCAGTGAGGAATTCAGAGTTGGGCAGTGTGTATGCTCTCGCATCAAGAAACCGTATATATATATATATATATATATATATATATATATATACACACACACACACACACACACACACACACACACACACACACACACCCACCCACACACACACACACACACACACACATCGCACAAACATGTATATATGCATACACAAAAAGAATGCATGACATAAGATTTTTCTTTATTTACTCAGATTTTTTCTCCTTTCATTATTTCTGATTGTGAGAACCATTCTTTGTAGTCTGCTGATATTCCTTCTTGGTGCCTTAATTCTAATAATATAATAAATATATCAGGAGAAAAATATAATTGGCATATGTCCATTATTTCTTTACCACAGAGAAGCTTTTCACAAATGGTAAAAGTCTAAGACTTTTTGGGGAAGATTCCATGCTTATGGAATAAACATTAAGTACCTTCCAACTCCCAGCCATCCATCCATGCATCAACCAATTTGTGGTACAAATTTGATAAAGAGAACTTTGGTCTTTTAATCTAAAATTGAATGCTGCTGTTCTGGCAGTTTCTAACTTTTGATGCTCTCATTTCATATTTTGATCCTAGAAATACTCAAATCTTTTTCAGGAAGGTAGGGTGTTAGATGGCTATGGACCAGTTGTTTTACATTAATAAGGTTTGTGGTCTGCTGTGGTGGCAGAACAGGTAGCTTACATCCTTCTAAGTTGGGAACTGCTGATTGAGGGCTCAGTGTCTGTTATTCTAAAAGTGTATTAATTCTATTTTAAGCACTTGGAGCTTCAGGCCAGTTATTTTACATTAAGAGGGTCCGTGGGTCTGCACTCTTGTGGAGGAGAGGCCAACCTGCCTTCTGAGCTGGGAATTCTGGTTAAAGGCTTATAGTGCCTGCATATTTGAACTGCTTCTTACTGAAATTGGTACACCTTGTTTGCTGTAGCATAGACTAGATCTGGCCTGTTGAGATCTAGCTTTTGTTTGTATAACTTGAGCACTAATCCAGGCATTCTTTAAAGTATTCAATTGTATTTATTACTGCTTGGTAGTAACTTGATTAAAGTGTAGCTATCATTCTAAGTCTTTTGGATTAAGCACTTGGGCTTCAGACCAGTTGTTTTACATTAGGAAGGTTTGTGGCCTGCACTGTGGTGGCAGGACAGGTGACTTACATCCTTCTAAGTTGAACTGCTGATTGAGGCTCAGTTTCTGTTATTCTAAAGTGTATTGTTCTGGTTTTAAGCACTTGGCTTCAGGCCAGTTATTTTACATTTAAGAAGTTTTGTGGTCTGCATCTTGTGGGAGGAGAGGCTGGACTCTGCCCTTCTTCTGAACTGGGAATTTCTGGTTAAAGGCTATAGTGCCTGCATATTTGAACTGTTTCTTACTGAAATTGGTACACCTTGTTTGCTGTAGCATAGACTAGATCCAGGCCTGCTGAATCTAGCTTTGTTTGTATGCTTGTTGTTGTTTGCTTGTTATTTCCACTGAAGCTAATTCCACCTCTGTCTGCTCAAGCGCCTTCTGTGGATCACTAGTGATATCTGCGATTGCTTACTGTACTTATTTCCTTGTTTCCTTGAAAGAAAGTTACTGTTTGTTGTTTTTTGCATTTTACCCAAGTTACCTGTAACACATTGCATTTAAGTTACCTGGCACTTGCTCACTAAAGTAATTATATAAGTCAGCACTAAAAAATTAAAGCACTACACCCTCACAAACTGCATTTAGTACCTTGTTCCCATTGGCCCTTTTTCAATTATAAAGGAATTCCCAATACTATTCTAGCATGTCCAAGGTCAGTTGTCAATCTCCTCTCCGGTCCAGCTGGTGAATCTGGGAATCTTGAGGCAAATGTTATGCAATAAAGTGACTGTTTAAACATAAAAACTGTACAACTTTAACATAAAACTAAAACCATGAAATAATTGACATGACAGACAAAGCTTTCTCAGGTTAACAACTTATTTTCAAGTAGAGGAGTTTATACATGTCATAACAATCAATCAAAAAGGCCAAATGAGAGTCAGTTGACACAATTCCAGACAATTCCTGCAATATCCAGGAAATACCAAAACATTCCTAGTAAGAACCATTACTTTCTCTGTAGGCACCATTGCAGGTCTCAGTGTTGAGTGCACTGATGTGGGTGCGCACATAGCTTTCTTATATGCTCTGCACTGGTGCATGCTCTCTTAGGTCTCTGTCACTATTTTAACAATCACACATGTCCTTACCCAACAATTTCTACTTTGATTTACTTTCCTCACACTGAAATATCATGTTATTCTCCTGCTACTGATTTTTTCCATTGTGAAAATTTCTGCAAAAGATGGTGACCAAATCTGCAAAGAAATAAAGTTTTGGTAGAAAGATACCCTAAAGTAGGGTACTCATTTGTAAAATATTTAATCCTGCCAGTAAGTTAAAGAGGCAGAAGGTGCTGTTGTAATTTCTGACTGAAAATGTTTAAAATCTGTGCAGGAAAAATAAAATAATAAATATCTAACGGAATGGGTAAAGCAAGAAAATGCAGAAGCTTATCGCGAAGAGTGTCAAATCCCTGAGAAAGAAGTCATAATTTTCCTTGCAGTATGGGACTTCTTTTTAAATATTAAAGCTGGTACTTTACTTTCTTTGGCCACTATTGAGTTAGAATTGAAACCAGCTGTTTATTTGCTTGAAGAGCCTTCATTAGTGAAGGTAATTTCATTGCCACTGATATAGAAAGAAATGTATTTTCTTAGGACAGTTATGGAAATTAAGGCATTGAAGCTGCAGGTTTCTGCTGCAGAAGGCTCTCAAACTGTTCTGCCAACTAATGGTCTACCTTTAGCCGACGCCCTGTCACTGTTAGCTGCACGTTATTATCTTGGCCAGAAAAGATTGTAGGATTGCAATTAATCACCTTCAGTGACTCGTAGGTAGGAATTCAGAGTTGGGCAGTGTGTAACTATACTCGCATCAAAGAAGGCTTCGTATATATATATATATATATATATATATATATATATATATATATATATATATATATATACACACACACACACACACACACACACACACACACACACACACACACACACACGCACACGCACAAACACACACAAACATGTATACATGCATACACACAAAAAAGAATGGCATGACATAAGATTTTTCTTATTTTCTTGGATGAGGGTGAATACTCTGTTTTACATCAGATTTTCTCCTCTCCTTTCATTATTTCTGATTGTGAGAACCATTCTTTGTAGTCTGCTGATATTCCTTCTTGGTGCCTTAATTCTAATAATATAATAAATATATCAGGAGAAAAATATAATTGGCATATGTCCATTATTTCTTTACCACAGAGAAGCTTTTCACAAATGCTAAAAGTCTAAGACTTTTTGGGGAAGATTCCATGCTTATGGAATAAACATTAAGTACCTTCCAACTCCCAGCCATCCATCCATGCATCAACCAATTTGTGGTACAAATTTGATAAAGAGAACTTTGGTCTTTAATCTAAAATTGAATGCTGCTGTTCTGGCAGTTTCTACAACTTTTGATGCTCTCATTTCATATTTTGATCCTAGAAATACTCAAATCTTTTTCAGGGAAGGTAGGGTGTTAGATGGCTATGGACCAGTTGTTTTACATTAATAAGGTTTGTGGTCTGCACTGTAGTGGCAGAACAGGTAGCTTACATCCTTCTAAGTTGGGAACTGCTGATTGAGGGCTCAGTGTCTGTTATTCTAAAAGTGTATTAATTCTAGTTTAAGCACTTGGGCTTCAGGCCAGTTATTTTACATTAAGAGGGTCCATGGTCTGCACTCTTGTGGGAGGAGAGGCTGGACTCTGCCCTTCTGAGCTGGGAATTTCTGGTTAAAGGCTTATAGTGCCTGCATATTTGAACTGCTTCTTACTGAAATTGGTACACCTTGTTTGCTGTAGCATAGACTAGATCCAGGCCTGCTGAATCTAGCTTTGTTTGTATAACTTGAGCACTAATCCAGGCATTCTTTAAAGTATTCAATTGTATTTATTACTGCTTGGTAGTAACTTGATTAAAGTGTAGCTATCATTCTAAGTCTTTTGGATTAAGCACTTGGGCTTCAGACCAGTTGTTTTACATTAGGAAGGTTTGTGGCCTGCACTGTGGTGGCAGGACAGGTAGCTTACATCCTTCTAAGTTGGGAACTGCTGATTGAGGGCTCAGTTTCTGTTATTCTAAAAGTGTATTGTTCTGGTTTAAGCACTTGGGCTTCAGGCCAGTTATTTTACATTAAGAAGTTTTGTGGTCTGCACTCTTGTGGGAGGAGAGGCTGGACTCTGCCCTTCTGAGCTGGGAATTTCTGGTTAAAGGCTTATAGTGCCTGCATATTTGAACTGTTTCTTACTGAAATTGGTACACCTTGTTTGCTTTAGCATAGACTAGACCCAAGCCTGCTGAATCTAGCTTTGTTTGTATGCTTGTTGTTGTTTGCTTGTTATTTCCCTGAAACGCTAATTCCACCTAAAACATGGCTTTTCAGTGCTTCTGTGGATCCCTAGTGATATCTGCACTGCTTACTGTACTTATTTCCTTGTTTCACTTGAAAGAAAGTTACTGTTTATTGTTTTTGCATTTAAGTTACCTGTAACACATTGCATTTAAGTAACCTGGCTCTTGCTCACTAAAGTAATTATATAAGTCAGCACTAAAAAATTAAAAGCACTACACCCTCACAAACTGCCCTTGAGTACCTTGTTCCCCATTGGCCCTTTTTTCAATTATAAAGGAATTCCCAATACTATTCTAGCATGTCCAAAGGTCAGTTGTCAATCTCCTCTCTGGTCCAGCTGGTGAATCTGGGAATCTTGAGGCAATGTTACAACTGCCTCATGTACACAGACAACCCTATCCTCCTCCCAACAAATTCCAACACATGTGAGAGATGCAACCATATAGCCAAACTGGAGGCTAAGCTCTCTCAACTCAGTACTGGCGTAACCAGTCAGGAGGAGAAAGAAACCACACTCACTAGAATTCCAGTCTCACATAGACCTACCATGACAGCAAACCAAACACATAAACACACAAAAACATACTCGGAGGCTCTAAATAAAAATCTGCCTAAGCAGCAGAGACCTCCAAAGATGACACCCAAGCAACTGCTACCCCAAAACAAAACACGTGCAACACATAGCTCACAAAGCCAGTGTGCTGAACAGTCACAGCCCTTAAGGCTAAACAACACACCTGATACACTTGTAATAGGTGACTCTATCGTCAGGCACACTGGTGTCCCGCTCACCAGGCTGAACAAGGAGAAGGTCATGGAGAGCTGCCTGTCGGGTGCTAGGATCTGCCACATAATACAAGCACTTAGGTCACTCCAAGGCAAGTACAAATATGACTCAGTCATAGTCCATGCTGGTGTGAATGACCTGAGACGTACCTCTCTGGACTACATGAAAAGAGACATAGAGGAGCTCTCTGAGCATGTAGCCCAGGCTGGTATGACCCTGACCTTGAGTAGCATCTTACCCTCACCAAGAATGATGCCACAATATGAAGACAAGATGATCAATTTCAACAATTGGCTTAAGTATTGGTGTCATTCAAAGGGGATCCAATGCCTGTCAGCCTGGGATGACATGCTCGACAAGCCACAATGCTTCCCTAGGGACGACTTGCATCTGTCACCCCTGGACTTTCGGATATTGGTAAAGGCTCTTGCTATCCCCATAGTGCCTTTTTTAGGCAAGGCTCAAAAGACAAACCCACCTCCATAGGTATCACAAAAGATAAGAAACTAAGTGTAATGCTACTCAATGCCAGAAGTCTAAACCTCAAGATGCATGCACTCGAAACTCTCCTTAGCATGGAGAACATCGATATCTGTGCAGTAACATAAACCTGGTTCAAGGCTCCCAAGAGCACCCCAGCACTACCAGGTTATACCTCATACCATGCTTTTCAGCCCCAAAACTTGGACCGAACCACAAAAGGAGGGGGAGTATCAATATTCGTCAAAGATACCCACACCTCCAGGTTGGTGGCACAGCACGAAGCATCAGAGACTATCCATGTGCAACTAACAGTGGGTAAAACTGCCTTCCAGTTTATAGCCTGCTACAGACCACCCTCCCAAACCCAGGAACCCCACTCGGCCTTCCTGAGAACACTGGAAAATATGAAGGTCTCTCCAAACACCATTATACTGGGCGACTTCAACTACCCAAACATAGACTGGGAGCAATTCTCTAGCTCCAACACCCTAGCCCAAAGGTTCCTAGAATTTATAAACTGAAATGCTATGGAACAACTTGTTACCACTCCCACAAGAGGGGAAAACATACTGGACCTGATCATCACCAACATGGGGACTCTATGCTCCAGACCAGAAGTGTATCCCTCACTGGTAAGATCAGACCATAAACTAATCTCACTGGATATTCACATCCCGACCCCACCCCCTGCCCAGAAAACCACAGTGAAAAACTTCTCTAAAGCAAATTTCACACTCCTCAAAACTGAGGTGGAATCCTTCAAAGCCCCCGGGCCTGTGGAAAATACGGCCCAGACCACAGAATCCTTTATAAATGCATTCTATGAACACCTTCAGGAATGCGTGGATCATGCAATCCCAAGTAAAACCAAGACCCAATCCTCCAAAGGCAGACGTCCTGTCTGCTGAACCCCAGCCATAAACAAACTATACAATAGAAGGAGGAAACTACTACATGATAGAGCAAAATCCCAAAAAGGGAAGGCATCTCTGATCAGTATTAGCAAAAAACTACGGGCACTCATAAAATCGTTTAAGGCCAGCTTAGAGAGAAAAATTGCACAGGACACTAAGGATAATCACAAGGCTTTCTTTAGTTATGTTAGGAACCTGGGTGGGAATTCCCAGATATGCTCAGAATTAGTCCAAAATGACAAAAAATACACCGAACCCACAGACATTGCCAACATTCTAGCTGACAGTTTCAGCGCAACCCCCCCCTCCCCACCAAAAGGGAAAATATCCATCCCAGCAGAGTGCTGCCCCCCTGACATTATAGATGCTCAGGTAAGAGCCGCCCTCTCCAAAGCAAAAAACACAGCATCAATGGGACTAGACGGTGTCCCAGGCTGTGCCCTACATGAACTCCAAGAAGAGCTAAACTCAAACATAAAACTACTGTTCAGTCTCAGCCTTACTACAGGACATGTACCCAAAGAGTGGCATACAGCAACAGTGGTCCCTCTCCACAAAGGTGGTGCCTCAATGGATCCTGGAAACTATCGCCCCATAAGCCTGACTAGCTTGGTCTGCAAAGCTATGGAAAGGATCATCATGGACCTCATAAATAAAGATATTGGGGACCTACAGACACTGGATCCTACCCAGTTCAGCTTTGTTAAGGGCAGATCCTGCCTCTTAAACCTGGTCGATTTCTTTGAAACAGTCACCAAGGCCATTGACGAGGGGATGGTGGTCCACACAGCCTACCTGGACCTTGCAAAAGCCTTCGATACAATACCCCACTCAGGCATTATAAATAAGCTCACCAGCTTAAATATAAACCCCTATGTTACTAGATGGGTTGCAAACTGGCTCAAGGACAGAACCCACATGGTTAGAATTGCTGGAGCCATGTCAGACTCCAAACCAGTTACAAGTGGCATCCCACAAGGCTCAGTCCTGGGACCTCTCTTGTTCGGTATATATTTCTCGGAGGTACAGGCCAACACAGAAGGACTGTGGCTGACCAAGCTCGCAGATGACTGCAAACTGGGCACCATAATCGACTCTCCAGCCGACATAAGCATCCTCCAAAAGGGCCTCATTGAAACAGACAACTGGTGCCAGAGCCATGGCCTCAAGCTAAATGCCAAAAAGTGTATAGTCATCCCCTTTGGCAAAACAAAGTGCCACAAATTACCACATAGGTGGTAATCCATTAAGTACGGAAGAAGTAATTAGGGACCTGGGGACCCAAGTTGATAGCAATCTCTCATTTGACAACCACATGGCTAAAGTGGTTAGAAAAACATTTTATATAGCCCACCTAATCATGAAGGGATTCACATCTAGATCAGGGGAGGTCTGGCACCTCTTTACTCATCTTTCATCAGGCCCATAATTGAGTACAATGCCCCTTTTGGGATGTACCTTACCAGACACCTGCAGCAACTGGAAAGACCCCAAAAGTACCTCACCAAGAGGATCAATGGGCTCAAACAGATGCCATATGCTGCCCGGTTAAAGAAACTCCAGCTCTACTCAGTGGCATACCACCTGCTCAGAGGCGATCTGTGCCTGATGTATAAAGCCATGTCCAACCCGAAATTAATGGACATGCTGCACCTCAGAAAATCCAAATCCCATCGAGCTACGCGCTCAAGTGACTTGAACCTCAGCACTGAAATAAATAGGACATGCTGGAGGGACAGATTCATAACCCGAAGGCTCCCTTCACTCTGGAATAAAATCCCAGTCCAGGTTAGGCAGAGTCTCTCATTGACTCTCTTCAAGAGGAATCTTGATGAGTGGATGGGAGATCATAGGTTTACCCCGGGTATCACTTCTGTGTCACTGTTAGACAGATGCACAGTATACTAACCTCGAAAAAGGGCATATCAAAATTAATTTAAAATGGGTGGTGAAAGCCAAACACACTCTGGCTAGGCTTATAAATGCCCTAGGGCAGATAGCCTAGTATGAACCTGTGAACCTATGAACCTATGAAAGAGAATTTATATCTATAGCCCTTTGACACCTAAACTTCATAATTACTTAGCTTATATGTTACCATGCCAAAAGCCTGTAGCTTGGCTCCATGGTATGGAGGGATGAATCTCTGATGATGACTCAGGTGACCAAAGATAGATTAGCAGTTCAGTCACTGGAGGAGCTGGTTGGTGGAGTTTGGAGGAACAGCTAATGCATCCTGAGGTAAGAAGGTGGTATGGCCTCCTACTATGTTGGCACCTACCAGAGAAGTGCGATATATGCATTTCGTGGGCCAGGGACATGTGCTTAGCCCTGCCAAGCTGTTGTCACATGGTAGCCTTTGCAGCGGGTGTATGGGAGAGTGTTCATGCTCACAGATGCATACCTTTATATATGTGAACATGCAGGTCATCTTGGAAGAACCATACCAGTAAAAACCATAATGGCTGCTTTGATGATAGCCTCCCACGATCATATCTCACATAAATGGATAATGAATGGGCTGATGGTTGGTAGTAGAAAATTTGGCAGGATGATTTGGAGGTTAAATGGCAGACTGGTAATTGGGAAAAATAATATAAAAATCAGAATGATGACTCTATAGGTCTTCAGTCATTAAATGTACTTATAATGCAGTTGATGCAGTTGACATGGCTGCCATGACTGGTATGGTCATAAGTGGATGAACTTTGTTGTCATCAGACACCTGTCTAAAGTCAAGTGGATGAACTTTGCTGTCATCGCAAAACCTGACTAAAGTCAGAAAAGCTCAATTTTCTGACACTCTAGTTATAAAAAAATAATCTCCTACCTCAAGTCTGTTAAAAGCAAGGGGAGGAGTACCTTCCATCTGCCTCATCTTTCAGCAAAAATTATCCATCCTCCAGAAAATATTTAGACAAAAGATCTGTCCTATAGCTTCCTCTCTTTAAATTTGTTAAGCCAAAGCATTGCAAGCTAACAGACTTGAAGACTGAGAAAACTGCTACTGATCTAAATATAATTCATTGATTCATTTATTCATTTAGCAGCCACTTTTTCCAATTCAAGGTCATGAATTATTGCAGCACTTAGTGAGTACAGAGTGGTTACTGGATGCAAACACACACACACACACACACACACACACACACACACACACACACACACACACACACACACACACACACACACACACAGGCAGTTTGGCAAATCAACTTTTCATATGTGACATAATTTTAGGATATGTGAGGATGCCAGAGCAACCAGTAAAAACTCACATGAACATAGAAGGAACATGCAGATCCTGCATAGAATGGAGTCTGTGAATGAACTAGCAAAAGAATCAAGCACCGTCAGACATCAGCTCTAACTTCTGGACCACAGTACCACCCAACTAACTTATAGTTTCATTACCATATTTGTTTTAAGTTGACATGAAACAACATAGAAAAGCTTTACTTAATTTTTTTTGCGACACAACAATATTTTCTACTTTTATGGGATTTTTAGACTGGATAAACACAGTTCTCCTTCACTGTTCAGGGAATATTGAACTTTTAGCATATTTCCTTTATCATGATTATGAGAACAGAGAGGCTAAGATTAATATAGGTGTTTTATGAACTTCTACATTATTTTTTTTATTTATGGAACTTTCCCAAAGAATGTAATTATAGTTAATAGGCTCATAGGTTCATAGGTAAGTACTATGCCTGCTGCACTTGTGGGCCATTTTATGCCTAACCAGTTTTTCTTTTTGCATTCTAAATAACCTATCCCATTTGGTTATAAATCGGCCTTACCCATCCCATGGCCGATAATTATATATCACCCCTAATGACAGTAACTGGGATCATACCACAGATAATTTGTGGGGACCCATGCATGGGGTATTGCATTTAGGGGCTACCTCTGTCCCTTAGTAGTACTGGGGACAGTCCTGGAGTACATTTTCTGTTTCTCATCCATAGATCTAAGTTGTACTTGAATATAGACAAGGATGAACTTTGTTTTACGTGGCTGGGGAGTCTGTTCCATAACATTAGCATTCTCTACAAGATATACCTGTCCCTCCAAAATGTCCTGTTGATGTTACAGAAAAGGTTTACACCCCTAGAATAAGTATTTTTGATGCCATTTGACTTGGTGATCTGCAGTAAATTCATCACTAATGGGTCAGAAGACGCCTTGTATGCCAGAAACAGGTTACTTCTTAGTAGTCTGTGGGATACCTAGTATTGTGACAGGGCTTTCAGACGGACCATGTAGGCCATGTTGCTTAGACCCTGTATCCTGTATCTCTGTAGATGCTCCAGTTTTATATATATATATATATATATATATATATATATATATATATATATATATATATATATATATATATATACATATACACAATTATAATATAAATATTATTGTATTATATAATATAATATCCACTATATATGATTGGTGTGTTTACCATATATCTTAAAGCAGATTACTTCCATTATTTTAGTTAAGAATTCATAAATTGACTCATTACTTTAACTTCTTCAGAATGAAAGTTTATTTTATTTGTACTAGATCCTGCCAAATTGTAATAAAGTAAATAGTTTAATAGATCTGTATCTCAATTTAGCCTGCAACTGATACATGTTACTATAAAATAATCATGTAATTGCTTCTATCTTGGTTTATGTTCTTCTTGCACTTACTTTTTGTTTTATACTCGAATATGGTTATATTTCTAGTATGTGTCTGCAATTATATTTGAAATGCTTGACCTTCTTGAAACTAGTCATCTGTTAAATATGAGTCCTTCCTAAGTGCCAAAGGTATTAGGACTGATCAACAATCCGTCCTTTACCAGGCTGTTAAGTACTCTACATATCCCACAATACACTATAATGTTGTTCCTCTCTAGATTTTTGTTGCCTTATAAAGAGCTCAGACAATCTTCTAAATGGCCACAGGTTGCTTTTAAAAAAATCATGTTAAAAAGGCATTGAGTATTTTTATTACTTTATACCAGCTTCTACAAATGGAATGCCCTATCATTTACTATTTTTTAATCTGTTTCGGTATTTTCTTTTTTTTTCTGTCAGTAATGATTCTTTCTGTATTAGGCATAAACCTACCTTAATGTCTTACTGTTTTCAGCTGATATTGTCTGTTGTCTTTAGCAGGTGATTTTTTTAGCTTGTCGGATCTTTCTTTTCATATTGTGTTTTTTTAAGTTATCTATCTAAAGACGTTTTAGTTATTATATTTTTTCATGGTAGTTGTGTGTTTTTCTGCATTATTCGGCTATTTGTTAAGTTTCAGAGCGTGTTCCTCTATTAAACTTTTAGATAAACTTAAGCTAATCATTAATATTGAACTTTTTGCTGTTTTTCAGTGGTAGACAATGGGCAGGATTCACGAAGCTTCCGTGTAAGAGTTACAAGGCTTACACGGAGGCTGCAGTTAAACGGTGTGACGTCAGCATGCCATGCATATGCATGAGGGCATGCTGAATCACACCTAAGGTTAACACGGTCCATGTAAGACAGTAGGGGGCGTGTCCGTAGGGTGAGCCCTGCAAACGGACACGCCCCCAGAAGAGTAAAAGTCCCGAAAGTAAACCCCTATGACAGAGTCCGTGTAAATGTGAATAAACACAACACAACACATGCCCACACAGACTATGAACATAAAATGTAAAAATGAACATGTTATATATTTTTTTATAAGTTTTAAAGTTGTTTGCCCATGAGTGCGCTTATGCTGGCATGCCGCTTAGCCACAGTTAGCAGTCAGTGGAAAAGCATATAAGAACTAAATATGCAAAGTAAGCCAAGAAGCAATAGAATAGCGGTAGAGATGTCGGCTGAAGAGGAGGCAGTCATGGTTCGAGCCCCCACAACATCAATTTTTATTTTTAGTGAAATAAGCACAAAACAATTCCCTGACATATATGTACATATATAAAATTATATTTTATGTAAAATGTAATGAAATGGGCCATGTATTGTGAAGAAATGTGAGATAATAAAAAAAAAAAAAAAAATGTCAGATGTGCCTGTAGCTGAGCTACACTCTAACAAGTTGAGTATATCTGCCCGTAGGTGAGCAGTGTTTTAACAGGTGTAAAATGAGTGCCCATAGGTGAGTAGTGGTTTAACAGGTGTAGAAGGAGTGGCCGGGGTTGAGCAGAATACCAACACGCTGAAACTGTGTGCCCATAGCTGAGCTGAGCGTAATATGCGTGCTGACAGCCAAACGGCGCGTAAGCCAGCTTGACCCGTTTGCACGGAGCTGCGCACCGTGCCAACAAGCTAACCGATGGGCAACGTTGAGCAAGCTGTATCAAAACTGCCATTACACAGACACACCTCCTAGCCTGTGTAGCCAGTCATAAAATATAAAAAGCAATGGCCAGGCTCGAACTCAGGATACCATGCACCATAGTCAAAGTACTGAACCACTAAGCCATGACAGATGCTCTTAGACATGCAGTAATAGCATATATATAGGAATGAATGGAAAGAGGAGCATGACAAAGCAGGTTTTGTGAAGCTGATACAATTCCAAAATGGCCAATCACAGATAAGTGCGGGATAAATGGCATATATAAGCCCCATAGGCGGGAATACACAGCATAACCGATTGTGGAACCGACTTGCAGTCAGGATGGCAGGTGTAGGAGAGGGTAGTTGCTTCCGAGCACAGAGATGGGGCGTTGAGGAGTCCAAATATATGGTTTGGCTCTTCGTCCATGATCATGAGGCCCAACTCATGCAGGGCCAGGTCCTGTGGGGAGCATATAGGGCTGAGGCGTGGGACTGGTTGGCACATGATCTCACCAGTGCCACAGGAATACCAGGGGCTGGTGAACAGGTCCGTCACCACCATGTGGACCTGAAGAGACAGAAGCAGGACCAACTGAACCGTTGGATCCAGGAGGCCCAGCAAATGCCCAACGCCCCACTACTGAGTAAGTTACATGTAATTATTTATGTAAGAAATTAACCTAGCTGATATTATGGAGATGTGTATTCCAACATTACTTCATTTATATTGCAGCTGCAGGTGTCCGTTCTGCGAACCGTCGAGCCTATGCCGATAGGCTGGTGCGGTTGCACCACCAGCAGGTCAGTAATTCTCTCCCTGTAACTGTAAAAAAATATAAGTATGACAGCTTGCAAAAAAAGTGCAGTGTAGTCACTTATTAATAAAAAGTGCAAGTAACAGTGTAAGAGAGTTTGCAAGTATTGTTTGATTACAAAAGTGTGATGCAGCCTGTAATCCAAAAATAAAAATGAAACAAGTCTGAAATAAAGATGTTCCACCTGTAGTATAATAGTACATAACCTGCAGCAGGCTGAAAAGTACAGCTACAGAAGCTGAGTAAAACACGTGTGAAATATATCCCTGTTTAAATTCTGAAACATGACACAAGTGAGACTGTTGGAAAGGATTGTTATAACTAAAAGTAAAACATGTCAATAAAGCCTAGAATTAAGTACCATCCTGAATTGTAAAAATAAAACAAGTGAGAGAGTGTGAGAAAGAGGTATGAATCCACCAATAAAGTAGTAATAACTCCTGAATAAATTATACTGCAGTCAGTACAGAATGAAATGAATGTGACAGGCAGAACCAAACAGCAACATGTGTTGAAAAAAGTACTGAAGCTGGAATGTGTGTCCCAAAATCTGGATATGTTGCTCTCAGTTTGCAGTATGCAGATAGTATGGTTGTATGAAATACCAAACATTGACAGTTGTCTATAGCCATATAAAGCAAATGTAGCAGGATGATGTAGCTGAACATAGCCAGATATGAATGTGTATGAATAAATATGAAATGTATATTGATGTAGCAGTAACATTCCTATCACCAACCTGAATAAGTTGTCACATAGGAAACTGTAGTCAGACCTGTAGTGTGTATATATCTGCAGCTAGTAGAAATGTACAGCATATGTATAGGTATTTGAAGTTGTTAATGAAATATTTCTTCACCCTACCCTATAACCACAAATAATCCATTCCACTTGAAATGGGTATGTGTATTCACAATTAACACCCCTGGACAATTATCCTCTTGGTGCATACATATTTGCATGTACGTTGATGCATGTGCCCTGTTCATACATCCAAACCTGATGGCCTGTTGCCATCACTCAACCCTGCATGTTGTTGGAATGTGTACTGTTGTTCAAATTATGCATGTGTTATGCTTGCTGTTCAACGGCTTGAATTTATGGGTGTTTGGTTAATGGGAATACTAATGCATGCTGTTACAACTAATTGTGAATGGTATTGCACGTTACTAACCCAAACTGTCACTAAATAATGCAAAACATAGGACAACAGGGAAGGCGGGTTCCAGCGGACCCACATCTCCCACCTCAGCTGGCGAGTGCACCTGGCAGTAGTGCCCAGGCCGGACCCTCCTCCGGTGGCCCTGTGCCACCTGCGGGTGGAAGCGCTGCAGGGAATGGGGCTCATCCCCCCTCTGCAAGCGTGGCCGGAGGAGAACATCCACTCACCCTCCATAGTGTCTGGACTGTGGTGCGTAGGGAGATCTGGCACGCTGTGCTTGGGCCCCTAAGCCAGCTTGAGGCACGGGTGGCACAACTCACGGGCGTGCCTGCTGCCCGGCCTACACAGCCCCCAGCACAGCCCCATCCTGGGCAGTGAAGGCACAGTGGCAACTGCCCATGGGTGGGGATCTCAGTTCCACTGTTGCCATCTGTGGGCTCATGGGCTCGAGATATCCAAACATCCATCCCCGTCAATTGTGTAACCCCCCCACATGTGTCATACACCACCCCTGTATGCGTCTTGTTTGTCTTGTCTGTTAACCTCCCCTACCTACCTCCCCAGCTATACTGACTTCCCGTACCTGACATACCACTCTCACCTGAAAAAAAAAAAAAGGTCACTCTGTACCCACAAAAAAATTATGCCCCATACATAGCTGCCCATTTTGCACACATGTCTGCTGGACATGTAAACTGGCAATTACAATTGGCTGTACAACAAATATTATTGTTGTCCTCACACCTCTCTCAGGGGTGGAAGGTTTCAAATTTCACACCAAATTACAAACATATACACAGCTGTTGCTGACGAAGAAATGGGCAGCTATGGGCCTTTCCTACATCCCTCCTGCAAAACCCGAGCTTGTTTTCCTACTGTCCTACCCTCTTTGTGCCCCCTTTTTCACCACTTTCCTATCTCCCCATTTTTTTTTCTTTAAAAGAAAATAGCGGTGTGTGACAGTAAGCACTTTTAAGCAGTAGTAAGCGGGAGTGTGCTTCTGTGCGCTTAGCTAAGTGTGTGTGCGTAAAGCTAAGCGGCAGTGCGCATGCGTGACCTCCGTGCAAACCAGCACTAACCCGCTTACAACTGCTTAAAAGTGCCTTAGTCACTCTGAATGACAAGGCCTGTAGTTTTCTCAGCAGCAAAATAAAATACCTCCCTCAGTCTCGAACCCAGGACCTTGGAAACACTAGTCTGCATGACTTACCACTAAGCCATGACTGCTATACAAAAGCATTGTGCTGAAAGAAATATATCATAAAATAGTAGGAATTAATGTAAAGGGAATATAGCAAGTCTAGTACACAAAGCATGTCATGTATATTTACTGTCAAATCTAGTGGATTTGTAAAATAGTACTGTGTGCTGAGAAACAGTCATGCTAGTTGGTAGCTACTAGGTAATAATGTCACAGTAGGATTTGGCAAGCCACACACATACTCAGAGCAGGATAAACACTGCCATAGTTGAATAGATAAGAGATCAGACATAGCGACTGTGACTGAGTTACAGGGATGTCCCTGATGTGAAAACAAATGTCAACTGTGCCCCACTGACACCCTGTCAAATGTACTAACAGTAGGCAGAAAGGTGTAACTACACATGCAATGGTAACTATGACTGACTGAAGGTATGCACCACCTGGACGTCACAAATGGTGTACTAATACATATGCTTGAAATAACCCACAGTCACAACTGCAGAATATCAGAATATGTCATTGGTGTATCCCACTGCTATGTACCATTCCATGAGGCTGATAAAAGATGCACCGGAGAGTATCTGAGGCCTGCTCAGCAGCATGATCAAATACCCTTGTAAGTGTCAAGGCCCACACCATGGCCAGACCACACTGCATGCAGTAACACCCTACCACAACAAACACATAGGGAATTGCTGCCCAAACAGATTTAGCAAGCATTACAGGCTGTGAATGTAAATGGAAAATAGGAAAGCCATAGCAACACATTACAGGAAAGACACCTAGCAGGCATACAAGGAGTGAATGTAAAGGCCAAATATTGAAGCCATAGCAACAGATTGCAAGAGCCACTGCTATATACCAGTTACACCACAATCCCCACAGGAAAGCACACACACCCATATAAACAGTATTACTAGTCGTAGGTGTCAGTTTACATACACACGGAGAAGAGGACACTGGAGGAAGGAATACTCAGCTTACAGAACAACATGCATTGCAGTGTCTACAACACAGCCTGAAATATGAGAGACATACCAACCCTTACACTCACAGAACAGTGTCCACAGCAAACCAGCATGGTCCCCACCCTGATAATCTGAAAGGGCTACGCCTACCTAACAGACCTTTTATAGCACAGTCCTGTAATCACAGTGAGAACTGCAATCACTACACAACAGGCTGCATGCAATTAGTAAATGCTGGCTAACAATTGGTGCAGAGGCCATCACATGGACATGTGCAGATACCTACAAAAGCATCCTGTACTCCCAGTCCACACATGCAATACTTTCATTGCACCCGCTGGAGGTAGAGAGAGAGAGAGAGAAAGAAAGAAAGAAAGAAAGAAAGAAAGAAAGAAAGAAAGAAAGAAAGAAAGAAAGAAAGAAAGAGAAAGAGAAAAAAAAAAAACCTGTAACAACAAAACAAAGAGGCTGACAGCAGGCCAAGTAACTGCAAGCCTATGCAAACAGCTGCAACAAACACAGGTAATGTAAAGTACTACTATAATACTCTACATACTGTGAACCCTCCAGATGTGTTATTGGTCTGTATCTATGTATATGAAGATGTGCATAGGGCCTGGGACATACTGCAACTGTCACTGAATGTAGGTTGTAGTGCAATGTACAAGTAGGTTGTACAGTAATGGATGTTCAGCAGTACTTTACTGTGTGTATACATATGTGGAACTAAAATGGAGTATATATATATATATATATATATATATATATATATATATATATATATATATATATATGTATATACGTATGTATATATATATATATATATATATATATATATATATATATATATATATATATATATATATATATATATAATATGCATATGTGTATACATAGATAGAGAGGGATGTAGAAATACATAGACATATATAGTTTCACAGTGTCATAGTTTAGTACTAGGCTATCTGCAGACAGTGTATAGAATAGATTTATAAACTTGCGCCTCTGTATAGTAGTGACACAATGAAGACCCCCCTACATAATAGCATTAGTTTACTGTGCCTCTGTCTAGTAGTGACACACAGATGACCCCTGCTGTAAACCTATGATCTCCCATCCACTCGTCAAGAATTCACATGAAGAGTGTCAGTGAGGGTCTCTGCCTAACATGAACTGGGATCCTATTCCACAGTATGGGAAGCTTCTTAGTGATGGATCTGTCCCTACAGTATGTCCTATTCATATGTGTGCTGAGGTTTAAATCTGTAGCTGTTGTGGTTCTGATGGATTTGGATTGTATGAGGTGGAACATGTCCATCAATACCTGATTGGACATGGCCTAGTACATCAGGCACAGATCACCCCTACGTAGGCAGTATGCTATGGAATAGAGCATGAGTTACGTTAGTCTGGCAGCATATGAAAGTTGTTGGAGACCATTGATCCTCCTGGTGATGTACTTGTGGGTCCCCCTAGCTGTTGCAAGTGCCAGGTGAGGTACATACCAAATGGGGCATAGTACAGAGTCATGGGCCTGATAAGGGAGGAGTATAGGGGTACAATGACCCCTTTTGATCTGGATGTGAATCCCTTCATGATAAGGTGGGCAAGGTAGGATGTCTATCCAACCACTTTGGCAATGTGGGTGTCAAATGAGAGGTCAGTATCGATCAGTGTCACCAGGTCTCCGATTACTTTGTCTGTACTCAGTGGGTTACTGTCTATGTGATAATATGTGGGTACCTTGTCCATCCAAAAGGGTATGGGTATACATTACGTGGCATGCAGTTTAAGGCCATGACTCCGGCACCAGTTGTCAGTGTCCGTGAGGCCTGTCAGTAGGACATATGTGTCAGCTGGTGTATCGACTATGGCGCCTAGTATGCAGTCATCTTTGAACATTGTCAGCCACTACCCCCCCCATGTCTGCTTCCACATCTGAGAATTATATGCCGAACATGAGCAGTCCTAGGACAGAGCCCTGTGGGACACCACTTGTGACTGGCTCTGAGTCTGACATGGCACCAGTGAGTTTGACTGTAGGGTTTCTATCCGTTAGCCGGTTTGCAACCCATCTTGTGACATATGGATTTACATTTCAGCTCTTGATCATGTCTATGATGCCAGAGTGCAGTATTGTGTTGAAAGCCGTAGGCAAGTCCAGGTAGGCTGTATGGACCGCTGTGCCCTCGTCAATGGCTCTAGTGACTGATTTGAAAAGGTCAACCAGGTTCATAAGGCAGGATCTGCCCTCTACAAAGCCAAACTGGTTGGGATCAAGTGTCTAAGTCCCCAATGTCTCTGTGTATGAGTTCCATAATGATCCTTTCCATAGTGTTGCAGACCAGGCTGGTTAAGCTTATGGGGTGGTAGTTACCAGGGTCTGTAGAGGTGCCTCCTGTGTGGAGTGGAACTGCTGTTGCTGTATGCCAGTGTCCAGGTACATATGCTGTAGTAAGGCTACGGTTGAATAGCATTTAATGTGCGTGTGTAGCTCCTCTTGGAGTTCACATACCATGCAACCTGCAATACCGTCGGGTCCCATTGATGCTGTGTTTACAGCTTTGCTGAGGGTGGTTCCCAGCTGGACATCTGAGATGACAGGGAGGTTACAGTCAGCTGGGATAAGTAATTCCTCATGTGTGGGTGAGGGAGGGGAGAAATCTGCACTGAACCTGTCTGCCAGAATGTTGGCATTATCTGTGTGTTCAGTGCAGTGTTTGTCACTGTGAACTAACTTTGAACATAGCTGAGGGTTCCCACCCAGGTGTGTAACATAGCAGAAGAAGGCCTTGTGGTTATCTGTAGTGTCCATAGCGATGTCCCTCTCATTGTTGGCCTTGCATGTTTGTACGACAAAATGTATCTTTCTACTACTGCTGATCAGAGATGCCTTAGCTCTATGGAATTCTGCTCTGCCGTGCAGTAGCTACCTTCTGTTGTTATACAATTTGTTCAATGCTGGGGTCCACCAGACAGGATGCCTGCCCTTGGTGGAGAGGGTCTTGGTTTTATTTGTGATTGCATGATCCATGCATTCCTGGAGATGTCCATAGAAAGCATATGTGAAGGTGTCTGCATTGTGGGAAGTGGTTTCCACTGGCCCAGTGGGCATTAAGGATACCAACTCAGTTATAAGAAGTGTAAAGTCGGCATGTGAGAGGTTTCCCACTGTAGTCTTTTGTGTTGTGGGGGAGGTGGGATATGTATATCCAGGGGATTAGTCTGTGGTCAGATGTGACTAGTGAGGGGTATACTTCTGGTGTGTAGCACATTGTCCCCATGTTTGTGATGATCAGGTCTAGTATATTATCTCCCATTGTGGGAGAGGTGACTAGCTGTTCCATTGCATTTGACTTAGTGAATTCCGGGAACCTTTGGGCTAGGGTGTTTGGGGTAGAATAATGCACCCAGTGTATGTTAGGGTAGTTGAAGTCTCCCAATATGATGGTGTGTAGTGGGACATTCATATCCTCCAATGTCTTCAGGAAGGCTGACTGTGGGTCCTGAGATTGGGAGGGTGGTCTGTAACATGCTACCAGTTGTATAGCAGGTTTGCCTACGGTTATCAGCACCTGGATGGTCTGTGATGCTTCATGTGTTGCCACTAACCTGGAGGTGTGGGTGTCCTTCATGAATATGGACACACCCCCTCCCTTTTTGTTTTGTCACGAGTCCTGGGGCCAAAAAGCATGATACGGGGTATAGCCTGGTACCACTGGTGTGCTCTCAGGAGCCTTGAACCAGGTTCTCACTTACTGCACAGACATTGAGATTGGTAGAATATGTACGTACAGATATATGTAATACACACATACATATATAGATATATGTAGAGACATATACATATACAGATAGATCTGACTGACAACAGATATGTCTGTATATGACTATCTCTCTCTCTCTCTCTGTCCCACCCCCTCTCACTCTCACTCTCCCTGTGTCTCTCTCTCACTCTCTCCTCACATCTATATGTTTATATCTACATCTATATATATACATATTTTATATACATATATAGAAACATATATATATATATATATATATATATATATATATATACAGATATAAATATATCAATATATATATATATATATATATATATATATATATATATATATATATATATATATATATATATATATACTGTGTGAGGCACATGTGTGCAGATGTCTTGCAACAGGTGCCTGGTGTCAAAGGCATGGAGTGAACACCAGTGTGGATACTGGAGTACCATACCCCATTCAAAAACACTGACACCAGTAACCACCACATATGTGCATGCCTGCCCACCACTGCATGTGTCAGGAGCAACAAGTGTACAATAGGCTCCATATTGATATACACAGTGGCACACTAGTCCTGTAATACCTGTACATGGAATGTGTCAGCGGACATGGTGTGTCAGCTATGGACATGTAGGTCACTGTACCCCTCCACACCCCACAATGTCCTACATGGTATGTACCTCCCATGACAGCTACAGATATGGAGAAGGACACAGACATATGCAAGTAACTGTGTCAATGCAATCAAACACAATACCTATGCAGAGTGACTGACAAGACCACAGAGCACACACAGACTACCTACATAGAGGTTACCACTGCTGGATATACATAGTTCGGTCACACCCATGACAGTTGTCTAACAACCATGGTAACACCTCCAACATCCACAACACAAATTACCTATGTCTGTCATCCTTGTCACTGCAGTATAGAGCACATGGTGGAGGTACAGGACCCTACCCACAGATACAACATACCCTGTAGTAGACCACACAGAATTAAGAAGCAAGGCTCCCCATGAGTAGATGTCAGACATACCCCTGCTGAATGTTATGCAGATTGGTAATATGCCATATGAGTCACCCTGTGTAACTGTTTGTAAGGAGCAGGTACGATCATAACACATGTGTCACAAGAGGCAGGGTAGCATAACAGTATGCTGCTGTAGGCCCAGGGCCAAAAGCACACTACCTACCTAAGACACAATGCACACCCATGAACACATTGCAAATTAAATATGTGAGGTGGAATGAGTGTGCTAGTGACTGGGTGCATGTTGTGTACTGGTGTGATTGCTCACCATGACTGTCTGTCTGTCATGGTAGTGTGTCCTTGGTGTGAGGACAGAGACAGGTGTGTGACGTATTGCGATCAACACATACTACATTGCCATATGTTGTGCTGTGTTACCCTGTATGTCACTGTGGTGTAGGTAGGGTTATGGCAAGTAAGAGTAGTCTGCATTACCAGTGAAATATGTAACGTGCATTCTGTGCATTGCATGGGCTGATAATGTTCCCCATACAGTACCTTGATACAAACCCCCAGTGTGAGGTTGTGTATTGTACCTGAAACAGTGTGTTGACTGCTGCAGTATACTAGTCTGTCATATGGAGTGTGCCAGGTACTCTTGCACAGTTGTTGGATGAGCACTGATATCTGGTCATTTACATGTGTATCCCCCAATAGACAGACAGATGCTATATATGGTGTTTAAGTTATATCACTGCAGTCGAGTATTATGCGTATTATGTGTGCCATAGTTTGCTGACAGATATTGCTGACATATTTTCCTTCTCCTTTTCAGGGCTATGGTTCACCAGCGGAACCCTGTCTACTCTGTTGCAGAGGAGGAGGAGATACACCAGAGCCTGGTGCGGGATTTCGCTGTACTCTTTTCCCACACCAGCCAGAACCAGCAGGAGAGGGCTGCACTGTGGCAAGACCTGGTCCGTCGGGTAAATGACATAGGCACACATAACCAGACATATGAGCAGATACGCCATCACTGCAGTGATTTAATTAGAAATGTCCATCAGCGTGCATCGGATATCCACAGGCAGCAGCTTGCCACAGGTGGTGGGGTGGCTAGACATCCCCCCCTCACCAGACTGGATGGACTACTCCTAAGTGTTGTGGCTCCAGCCCAACAGCAACAGCAGCAGCATACATGTGTAATGATGGAGGCTGGAGCCACACAGCAGCAGGACACGGAGTGTGCAGGTAACATGCCATGTGTATAGTTGACCATTCTGTACACTGTTAGGTTATGCATGTGTGAGGTGTGTCCTCGTTTTGTGGCTGTAATCTTGGTAATTATTGTGCAAGAGTGATATCCTCAATATCTGCTGTACACCTGTGGAAGCTAACTGTTGCACTACTGAACTGTATCATGCCCACAGTATCAATGGCACAGTTGTGCCCACTGACAATAAATGTCTCTTTTCTGCAGGTCCCTCTGGTGTAACAACAAGGCAGCCTATCCATGCTGGTGAGTGTGTAATACCATTACCTTCAATACTCTTGATACTAATAGTAATAATAGGCTGAAGCAGTAGTGCTATGTGTTTGATTGCAGGTGTGTTTGTGTCTGTGGGTTGATATCTCATATACTGAGGTGTGTGCATGTGTGCATGTGTGCCCATGTGTGCATGTGTGCATGTGTGCATGTGTGCATGTGCCCATGTGTGCATGTGTGCATGTGCCCATGTGCCCATGTGCACATGTGTGCATGTGTGCATGTGCCCATGTGTGCATGTGTGCATGTGCCCATGTGTGCATGTGTGCATGTGTGCATGTGCCCATGTGTGCATGTGTGCATGTGTGCATGTGCCCATGTGTGCATGTGTGCATATGCCCATGTGTGCATGTGTGCATGTGCTCATGTGCCCATGTGTGCATGTGTGCATATGTGCATGTGCCCATGTGCCCATGTGCCCATGTGTGCATGTGTGCATGTGTGCATGTGCCCATGTGTGCATGTGTGCATGTGTGCATGTGCCCATGTGTGCATGTGTGCATGTGTGTATCAGTGGTGACATTGTGTACATATTGTAAACTGTGTTTATTGTCTTACTCCCACAGGTTCTGGTGCTGCTCTGGTGTTGTGCAGCAGGGAACCTGAATCAGCTGCTGTGGATAGTGATAATGATGATACCTGTGTAATGGCACAGGTAGGTGTGCCAGGGTCCGTCATTGGTCAGCCAATTGACTCATCAATGTGCACAGTCATCCTGCCAATACATCCTTTGTCACCAATGTCCCTAGGTGATGGACAGGATACAGTGGGCATTGACCAGGGTAATGTGGTACCGGTGGGCACATGCATCCCCACACAGCAGCCATGGCCAGGGTCCTGACATGGTACCACACAGGCAGATGTCCAGGGGTTCTCGTGGGAGCATCCATGGGCGTACCACCCCTGTCCGACATGCCCACAGAGGTCTTTCAACCTCAGCTATGTTTCGGGCTGTAATGCAGGCACAGTCACATATGGAACAGTACACCAGACAGGGTCTGAGGGAGCTGAGAGCATGTTGCACAGCCATGAGTGACAGTATGCGTGATGTTGCGGCTGCCATCCGTAACTTCACCGAGGTCATTGACAGACGTTGGGGGGACACATTAGATCTGTTCCACAACTACATGTCCATGAGTCAGGGCAATGGCAGCCGTCGCGGATGACAACAGGCCCGTGGCTGCTCACATAGTGCTAGCAGAAGCCCCAGCAATGCTGGGTCTGTGCTGTCATCAGACCACCCCAGGAGACCACGTGCACGTGGCGCTGGACAGTCCCAACAGGGACCCATCTCCAGTCACCAACCACCTGCTTCTGATGACAGTACCCAGTCTGGCTTAGTACCTGATACGGTCCATAGCACCCCTGCCAGGCACAGGTACCCTGTCCGTGGCCACAGACAGTGATCTGTATGACCTGGCAGGTACAGTTTGTGGCTGTCCACAAACACCTGTATATGGCAGCCATGAGGTGGGACTGTGTGCATTCATACACACATGCAAAGTGATAACGCCTAGGGCTACTGCATACACGCACACACTGCATCAACATTGCCCCATCTTGTACTGCTGTCCCTCACCAACACACACACACAGACATGTCAATTGGTTGTATCAGTGGCAGATTCAGGCATACCAGGTACACACTCTGTGCATATGATGAAACTGTGCCACCTCCTGCAATCTGTAAAATCGGTGCAGGAACAGGTTAACATGGTGCTGATACACAGAGTGACTACATAGACGCATTGTAATAGTATGATGTTGACAACAGTACAGTGTAATGATATCATTGTGGGTATATACCAGCATGCCTGATGCAGTTGCAGTATGAATGTCATTGTATTGTTTTGTACACCCATAGTAATTACCACAGTGTTCTGTCTGCACATCTTTGCATACTGGTGGTGAGGCTGTCAAGGGATGGCCACCTACATAGGTAGCACAGGGGATACAACAATGTACATATTGATACTCAATGACGATCATGTCAACTGCGAGTTGCATGCTGTCCACACACTACTCTGCAATGCGGATGTTTCAGGATGTTGTATCTGTGCAGTACTACACAACAGGTTCAAGGCTCACAAGAGCACACTAGCACTACAAGGTCACACCTCATACCATGCATGACAACACCAAAACACAGAACTAACTATGACAGGAGGGAGAGTGTCCATACATGTCAAGGGTACTGTGGTGCCAGGACAGATAACATACATCATACTAAGTCTGGAACTGCTGAGTGAGGGCTCAGTGTCTGTTATTTGACATGTGTATTATTACAGGTATGAGCACTTGGGTATCAGGCCAGTTATTCAACATTACGAAGGTACATGGTCTATACACTTGTGTGGGGTGCGGCTGAACCCAGCCCGTCTGACCTGTGAATGTCTGGGTACTGGCTTATAGTGCCTGCATATATGCACTGTTACCTACTGGAAGTCATACACCTTGTTTGTTGTAGCATAGTCTACATACAGGCCTGCTGACTGTAGCTTTGTTTGTATGCATGTTTGCCTGTTATGTTCCTGAAACATTGATTCCACCTGCAGTGCAGATATACAGTGCCTCTGTGGATCCCTAGTGACATCTGTATTGCTTACTGTACTGATGTCCATGTGTCACTTGACAGAACATCACTGTTTGTCCTGTTTGCATGTAGCTTGCCTGTAACACATTGCATATGACTTACCTTGCATTTGCTCAAGACAGCATTCATATATGCCAGCACTAACAAATCAGGAGCACTACACCCTCACATAGTCACCTTGAGTACCTTATTCCCCATTGGCCCTATGTGTCGTTACTTAGTATGGGAGTCACAATGCTATGGTAGCATGTGCAAAGGTCACCTGTCGATCGACTCTCAGGTCCAGTTGGTGAATCTGTGAGTCATGTGGCAATGTTACAGCTGCCTCATGTACACAGACAACCCTCTCCCCTTCCCATACATGTACAACACATGTGAGAGATGTAACCACATAGCCAAACTGGGGGCTAAGCTCTGTTAACACAGCACTGGCATTCCTTGTCAGGTGGAGTGGGATACTACAGTGAATACAGTACCAGTCTCCCATAGACCTGCCACGACTGCAATTCAAACACAGAAACACACAGGTACATTACTGGACTCTCAGAATAGCATTCTGCCTGAGCAGCTGACACCTGCAAAGCAGACACACAAGCAAACGTTGAGCCAGAGCAGAGCACATGCAACACATAGCTCACAAAGCCTGAGTGCCAAACAGTCACAGGACATACGGCTTGACAACACACCTGCTACAGTTGTATGAGGTACCTCTATCACCACGTACAGTGAGGTCCTGCTCCCAGGCTGAACAAGGTGACGTTCACGCTGAGCTGCCCATCGGGCACTATGTTCCACCACATAACACAAGCATACCGGTCACTCCAAGGCATGTAGAAGTATGACTCAGTCATTGTCTATGCCAGTGTGTATGACCTTTGACGCATCTCCCTGGGCTACATGTTAGGGGACATAGAGGGGCTCTCTGAGCTTGTGGCACAGGCTGGTATGACCCTGGCCTTGAGTAGCATCTCACCCTCACCAAGAATGCTGCCACAATATGTAGACAGGATCATCAGTTTCAGCAATTAATGTATGTTTCAGTGACATTCAAAGGGGATCCAATGCCTGTCAGTGTGGGATTACATGCTGGACAAGCCACATTGCTTTGCTTGGGACAGCTTGCACCTGTCACCCATGGGCCGTTGTATATTGGCAGAGGCTGTTGCTACACACATAGTGCCTTTGTATGCAAGGCTGACATTACATAGCCACCTACACAGGTATCACACGGGATATGACACTAATAAAAATGCTACTCAACAGCAGCAGTGTAAACCTCAAGATGCATGCAGTGGAAACTGTCCTTAGCATGGGGTACAGCAATATCCATGCAGTAACAGACTCCTGGTACAAGGCTTCCAGGTGCACACCATCAGTGCCAGGTCATTCCTGATACCATGCTTGTCATCCCCTACACATGCACCAAACCAGAATAGGGGGGATGTATCCAAAGGCACCTCAGATACACACATCCCCAGGTTGGTGGCACTGCACAAAGCATCAGAGCCTCTCCATGTGCAACTCACAGTGGGTTAGACTGCCTTCAGGTTCATAGCCTGGCACACACCACACTCCCATACCCAGGAAACCCACTTGGCCTTCTTGACAACACTGGGAATATGACGGTCTCTACACACACCATTATATGGTTGTACTGTGACTACCCAAACATAGAGTGTGAGCATTACTCTAGCTGCAAGACCCTATCTGAAGGGTTTTTATCATTCATTCCCTGCATTGTTATGGAACAACTTGTTACCACTCCCACAAGTGGTGACAACATGCTGCACCTGTTCATCACCAACATGTGGACTATATGCTCCAGACTAGTCATGTATCCCTCGCTGGTGGGATGACACCATCTACAACCCACACTGTTTAGTCACATACCACATGCAACCCCTGCACAGAACACCACAGTCATACAGTTGTCTGATGCATATTCCATGTATTCACATGAGGCAGGCTTCGGACATGTGAACTCTTGCAGTACACAGGTACATATGTGTAGGTGGCACACACATACATCATGTGTGCATTGACATTATTGATATAATGTATGTCGTGCAATATTGGGAACACCACCCCACACACATGGACAAAGTGTGTGACAAAAATACACATGGCATTTGTAGGATACAAACCCCTACCTAACTATGTTAGATCACTTGTGAGAGTCGCAGTAGCAGAGTGTGCTATTTGCATTACTGGGAGGATTGCTTTCTCCTGCTGTACATATAGGGTGCTGACATCATCAGTCTTTAGACAGTGGAATATGCAGCATGTGTTGTGTAGTAATAGTTGCCAAAAGGGCCATTTCTCTTATACATGGAATTGCACATACTACTCCCCCACACACATACTGAGCAATTGCAGGATTCAAAACCCTATCTAACTATGTTATGACACTTGTGAGAGACGCAGTAGCAGAACATGCTATTTGCATTACCGGGGGAATTGCTTTCTCCTGCTGTACTTATAGGGTGCTGACATCATCAGTGTTTAGACAGTGGAATATGCAGCATGTGTTGTGTAGTAATAGTTGCCAAAAGGGACATTTCTCTTACACATGGAATTGCACACACTACTCCCCCACACACTGTGCACTTGCAAGATTCAAACCCCTACCTACGTTATGACACTTATGAGAGACACATTAGCAGAGTGCGCTATTTGCATTACTGGGGAGATTGCTTTCTCCTGCTGTACTTATAGGGTGCTGACATCATCTGTGTTTAGACAGTGGAATATGCAGCATGTGTTGTGTAGTAATAGTTGCCAAAAGGGACATTTCTCTTACACATGGAATTGCACACACTACTCCCCCACACACTGTGCACTTGCAGGATTCAAACCCCTACCTACCTATGTTATGACACTTGTGACAGATGCATTAGCGGAGCACGCTATTTGAATTACTGGGGGGATTGCTTTCTCCTGCTGTACTTATAGGGTGCTGACATCAGTGTTTAGACAGTGGAATATGCAGCATGTGTTGTGTAGTAATAGTTGCCAAAGGGGACATTTCTCTTACACATGGAATTGCACACACTACTCCCCCCCACACACACTGTGCACTTGCAGGATTCAAATCCCTACCTACCTATGTTATGACACTTGTGAGAGACGCATCAGCAGAGTGCGCTATTTGCATTACTGGGGGGATTGCTTTCTCCTGCTGTACTTATAGGGTGCTGACATCATCAGTGTTTAGACAGTGGAATGTGCAGCATGTGTTGTGTAGTAATAGTTGCCAAAAGGGACATTTTTCATACACATGGAATTGCACACACTACTCCCCCACACACTGAGCACTTGCAGGATTCAAACCCCTACCTAACTATGTTATTACACTTGTTAAAGATGCAGAAGTGGAGCACGCTATTCACATTACTGGGTACAATTTCTGCTCCTGACATATGTATAGTGTGCTGACATCATTATAGATAAAGAGGTATGTACATCTGTTACTATCCATCAGTACAGGGGAGAGCATATCTATGCATTAACTTTGCAGAGGCACAGTGGCCTACTGTACTGTGGAGGCAGACGCCAAATACACTGTGGATAGCCTTCTGTATTCCCTAGGGACAACAGTCAGGTATTGCACTCTATGGCCATATGTTTACCTGTCAGATGCAAGTATCTGTTGCTCATATACTGTTTGTGGGTCTTTATTGCCATAGCCTTCCCTATCTCTATAAACAACATGTGTACTGTGGGAGATGTTTGCATATGTGTGGGATCCAGTACTTTACTTATGTCTCTGTTGTAACTTCACTGTGTGCACTGGGCAGATGTCTGTATTGTGGGAGGTTCCTGTGTTAACACATATAAATGCCAGATATGTGTGTGCAACTGCTGAACTGTGACATGGCCTAAGTGTGTGAGCATGCCCAGTTCGCAGTTTGTATGGCTTCTTGACTGCCACGTTTCATTTATCTAAGTGTGCAAGCATGCCCAGTGTGACCTTTCCTTATGTTGGGATCTGTGGACCACCACATTTCTGTTTGTGTGTGGACGCCATCTATATATCACATGCACAGTTGAGTGTTGGACATCAGGTTGTGTTCCTACTGCCCAACTGCTTTGTGTCTGAACCTAACAGGCATTATGCTGTGCCTGCAGGGTCGCCATGGGATAGTTTGCATACAGTTGTCATCATCCTTTCCTGCTGACCAAACAGTTGTATTGTTGTATAGTGTACTGGTGCAGAACTTTCACTGTGGTGGACAGTATAATCGGTTTCAGACTAGTGAGCACACCACACTGGTTGATGGCCAGTTGTGCAGATATGACCATGTTGCATTTTGTTCAGATATGTACAGCATAGTACATGATTGTCCGACATTGTTAATGTATTCCACAACTTGTGTGGACAGTGACAAACAATGGCCATGTGCCCTAGTCCATTTGTAATGCTAGTCAGAGAGTGTTTGTCCTTCAACACACATTTACTGGTGTTTGCCATGACATATGTCACGGTTAGTGTGCTGTGCCTCTGTCTACCTGTGACATACAGGTGATATCCAGGGTACACCTACCATCTCCCATCCAGTCATCATGATTCCTCTGGATGACTGTTACTGAAGGACTCCCTGGATATCCTGTAGTGGGAGTTTAGTCGTGAGTGGAGTGAGCTTCTGGGTTATGGACCAATCGGTACAGCATGTCCTGTTTATGTCTGTGCTGGGGTTCAGGCCTGTCAGCTGCATAGGTCACCAGCATTCAGTGTTTACATGGTGCCAAATGTCCATTGATACCAGGTTGGTCATGGCTCTATACATCAGGCACAGTTCACCTCCAGCCAGGCAGTATGGCACTGTGTGGAGCTGCAGTTTCTTTACTCAGGGGACACATGGCATCTGTTACAGCTCTGTGATCCTCCTGGTGGGGTATTTGTGTGGTCTTTCCAGTTGCTGCAGGTGTCTGCTATGGTACATCCCTGAAGGGCCATTGTACACAATTGTGAGGCTGGTGATGGATGACTGGAGAGGCACATTGGCCTACCATAACCAAGCTGTGCTTACCTTCATGATTAGGTGGGTATATGGTATGTTTCTGTAATGACTACAGACACATGGTTGTCACATGCAGGATATCTATCACCTTGTGTCCCCAGGTCTCTTATTGCTCCTGATGTACTTACTGGGTTAACACCTATGTGGTAATTTCTGGCCATGTACTGTGTTTCCACAGGGGTTGACTATACACTATTCTGCATTTAGCTTGTTGACATGGCTGTGACACCACTTGTCTGTTTCTATGTGTGCCTTTTGTAGGTTGCTTGTGTCAGCTGGAGGGTCCGATATGGTGGCCAGTTTGTAGTCCTCTGCGAACCTGTTCAGACAGAGTCCTTCCATGTTGGCATGTACCTATGTGACATAAATAACGTACAAGAGAGGTCCAAGGACCATGCCTTGTGGGATGCCAGTTGTACCTGGTTTGCAGTCTGCCATGGCTGCAGCATGTCTGCCAGGTCAGTTTTGTCCTTGAGCTGGTTTGCAACCCATCTACTTGCATAGGGGTTTATAGTTAGGCTGGTGAGCTTATCTGTACCGCCAACTAGGGTATTGTATGGAAGGGTTTAGCAAGGTCCAGATAGGCTGTGTGATCAACATTCCCCACATCAATGGCCTTGGTGCACGTTTCACATGAGTCAGACATGTGTAAGGAGCAGGATCTGCCCTATGACAGCCACACTGGGTAGGGTCCAATGTCTGTAGGTACCCAATCTTGTTATTCATGGGATCCATGATCATCCTCTCCATTACTTTGCCAACCTAGATAGTCAGGGTTGAGTGGTGATAGTTTGCAGTATCCATTCAGGCACCCCCTTTGTGGTGTGGGACCACTGTTGCTGTACACTGCTCTTTGGGTACATATCCTGTGGTAGGACTGATAGTGTGCAGTAATGCTATTTGCTGTTCCATTCTTCTTACAGTACTTGTTGGACACAACCCAGGACACCATCTGGTACCACTGATGCTGTGTGCTGTGCTTTGTGGATGCTGGCTGTTACCTTAGCATCTGCAATGTCAGGGGGCCAGCACTCTCCTGGGATAGATATTTGTCAGTTAGGTGCTGGTGGGGAGTTTGGAAGGAATCTGTTCAGTAGGCTGTTGGCAATGTGTGTGGGTTTGGTGTATTGTTTGTGATATTAGAGTGCTGCAGAGCATATCTGTGGATTATCACCATGGTTCCTACCATCAGGTAGGACAGCAGTGTAATAATCCTTTGTGTCCTGCACAATTTGTATCATCATAGGTTCATAGGTTCATACTAGGCTATCTGCCCTGGCCTTGTTTGAGCACGGACAGACTGTGTGTGGGTCTCAACACCCATTGCAATGTGCATATTAAGTCCATGTAGGGTTTATTTTCCTTGATGTGACACAGGGATGGCCCCCAGTGTACACCTACTATCTCCCATGTACTTCACCGGATTTCTGTTGTTGAGTTTGTGTGTGGAGCTCAGCCTATCATGGACTGGAATTCTGTTCCAGAGTGTCAGGAGCCTCTGGATTATGGATCTGTCCCTCCAGCACATCCTATTAATCTATGTGTGGAGGTTCAGATATCTCACTGTGGTGTGTCTGCTGGATTTGGGGTTTCTGCAGTGGAGCATGTCCATTCATTCTGGATTGTTCATGGCCTTGTACATCAGTCATACATCACCTCTGACTGTGCAGTATGCTTCTGAATTGGGCTGTGGGTTCTTCAGCCAGGCTGCAGATGTCCAATGTCTGGACCCTTTATCCTGTTTGTGGGGTACATTTGGGGTCTTTCTGACTGCTGCAGGTGTAAGGTAAGGTACATCCAAACTAGGGCATTGTTGTCACGTATGGGCCTGATAAGGGAAGAGTATGGGGGCACAGTGACCTCTCTAGCTCTACATGTGCATCCTTTCATATTAAGGTGGGCACTATAGCAGGTCTTCCTGGCCACATTGGCAATGTGAGTGTCACATGACAGGTTACCATACACTTGTGTCCCTAGGTCCCTGATTACTTCTTCCATACATAATGGATTGCCACCTATGTCATACTTTGTGTGTGCCTTGTTTGGTATTTGTTGAGACATTCATACTCTGCAGTGTCTTCAGGAAGGCTGGCTGGGGTACCTGGGTTTGTGTGTGTGGTCTGTAGCAGGCTTCAAACAGGTACACAGTTTGAGACAGTGTTACTTGCCCGTGGATAGTCCATGCTGCTTCTTGCTGTGGTACCAACCTGGGGGTGTGGTTATCCTTGATAATTACTGGTAGCCACACTGCTATTGTCATGTGTTCCATGTTTGGGAGCTGTAGAGCATGGTATGAGGCATAATCTGGTAGTATTAGGGTGCTCTTCTGGGCCTTGCCCAGGTTTCTGTTACAGAACACATATTACCATTCTCCATGCTGTGGTGGGTTTGGTCTGCATGCACCTTGCAGGTTAGACTTCTGGCGTTGGGTAGCATTACGTCCAGGTTATTATCCCTTGTGCTACCTATGGTGGTGGGTTTGTGTTTCCAGACTTACCTATTCCAGGCACAGTGGGGGTGACAACAGCCTTTGCCAGTATCCACACAGCCAGGTGTGCTGGGTGCGTGCCATCCCTAGCAGGTGGGGCATCATGTCTTGCTCGGCATGTCAGCCCAGGCTGTCAGTCATGTGTTCCCCTTGCTAACAGCAATACCTCAGCCAATTATTGTACTTGATCTTGTTGTCTTCATAGTGTGGCATCATGCTTGGTGAGGGTGAGATGTTAGGTTGGGTCTTCATGTTTGCATATACTAGATGGTGTTACATTGCTTAACACATGGCAATCATGCCTCAGGTGGTGCTGCAGGGCTGCCTCTGTTGGATGCACATACTACACTCCCTGTACATGTTTGAGAGCAGGTTGTGTCATGTTAGGCGTCCCTGTTACTATATGAGTGAGTCAGAGAGGGGTATCATTCCCAGGGTTCCTACTGAGCCAGTGTATGTGCTATGCGCTGCCTCTTTGCCAAGGCCAGGGCATACTGAGCACACCTCCTTCTGCCTACTGGGGCAGGCTCAGGTTGTTCCTCCTCCGAGTCACGCTCTGCCTGTGATGGCCTTGGCAATGGTGGGGGGCTGTTTGTCCAGGCCCTATGCTGGTCCTGCTGCAGCTGTTTTCGCAGAATCATATTATGTAGCATAGCACATACCATGACAATTTGGGTACATGTAGTTGGTGAGTACTGCAAGGCTCCACCAGATGTGTCCAGGCACTGGAACCATGACTTAAGCAGCCCAAACACACGCTCTATTACATTACATGTTTGTGCGTGTGCCTCATTATGGCGTTCCTGTTCGGGTGTGTGTGCGTTTCTGATGGGTGTCAACAGCCACGGCTCCAGTGCATAACCTGCATCCCCCACTAGGTGACCATGTGGGATGTCCCCATTGGCAAATGTCTGGTACAGCTGCGTCAAATGCCAGATATGGGAATCATGGTAGCTCCCAGGGCAGCCAGCGCACACATTCATTATTATGCCCTGGGCATCACACATGACCTGGCAGTTGATGGAGGGGAAGCCCTTGCAGTTAATGTAGGCCCTACCCCGCTCACCGGCTGGTGCTTTGATGCATATGTGCGTGCAGTCTATTGCACCCACTACCTCAGGGTATTCTGCTATCTCCGGTTCAATCCTCGGCTGGGGTGCCTTCTGTGCAGAGTCTGCATGTCCTCCCTGTGGTCGCGTGGGTTTCCTCCGGGTGCCTGGTGCTCCTCCCCACATCCCCCACATGGTGGCTTGGATTGGGATTGGCTACTAATACTTAGTGGTGTGTGTGTGTGTGTGTGCTGGGCCGGAAGGCAGGGCGGTGGGGCTGTGCAACTCAACTAAAACTCCAAAGCGGATCTGCCATTCGACAAGGTGACCGGAAGTGCGAAAAAGAAAAAGAAGCCAAAGAAGAGCTGGACGCATATTGCTGGCCAATACCTCAAGGGCATTGGGGAAATATACATGCTCACCGACGTGTGCTGACATGGCATCCAGGAACTGGTGCAGTACCCTGGAGGCTGATGCCTGTGATATCCTCATCATATCACCAGTTGGTCTCTGGAAGGTACCTGTTGCTAGTATTCTTAGGCCAACACATACCTTGGTTTCCACTGAGATGGGTTCCCCTCTGCTGGTTCTGTGTGTGAGGCATGGCCTGCACAGCTCAACAATTTGCTGCAGGAGGTCTCTGTCCACTCTATAGTGCTCCACTATCTCCAGCTCATGTAACCCCTGGTAGGTGACCCTGGGCCTGTACACTCTTCTCCATCTCCTCACTGGGGTTGTCTGGCAGCATTTCCATTGTCACCACCCTCAGCAAGTCTCCTATGTCTCCTTATGACAGCTATAGCAGCCCCTAGCATGTTTGGTTTGAGTGCAGCTTTTTCAGTTTTCACTTCTATTAGCTTACTCCTGTCTTGCAGTGTCTCTTGAGAGAAACATACTGTAATGCTGTTTGCAGTGTTTTAAGTGCTGAGCTGGGCTTGTATTCTGCCTGTGTAATTGCCTGCTTCTAATTGTTTTCACCTGCTACCTCTACAAGTATTCCCTGCTAGTTTCCTACTATTTCTTCTGCTTCCTTTTTCCTCTCTGTTTCCTCAGGGGGGAGCAGCACGCATACCAGCGAAAACACGCTCACAGTGGCTACCACGTGCGCACACATGCTTACACGGACTAGAATCTGCTTATTCGGATTAATACGCACGCACACCAGCGCAAACAGGTTTACTCTGCCTTACACGCGCGCACTCTGTCTTACTTTCGCCTCCCAGCATGCACACGCGCGCATGCACGTACAGCAAGAAACTTTGGTGTTGGCCACAGTGTACACCTTCCATTTCTTGACTTTCCCATGCTTATCTGTTGACACTCCTCTTTTTATGCTGTGTGATTGACATCTTTCACATACCACTTTGCTCCAATGAGCTTGATTTCTTCCTGACATTCCCCCCTGTGATGTCACCTATCTCCTACTCTGTTACATCCCCTTATCTAACTCTTACACTACACGGAATGTGCTCATTTGCTATGTGACAGTGTGATTCACTATCCTACCACTCATTTACATAGGATTGCCTACTAATGCTTAGTTACATGTCTTACACTCAGCTTCCCCCCTTAGCAACCACTAGACGGTGGCCATGTTGTTTTTGGTCTGCTAGTCCCTGCATTGCAAATCCATGCATTACATAAAACCCACATTTGTGGGTTTCAAACCTTTATTTTTCTGTTTTATATAGTGCAGCCCGTTTGCGCGGGGCTGCGCTGCATTTAAACCTCGCCGATCTCCGAAAAAAAATATTTTATTTCATGTTTGCATCGGATTACCATGCCAATGGCCACATATTTGGCCATTGGCATGCTGCCTGCAACATTTGCACACTTTATTTGGAGCTGTCATGGCTCCGTTGTGTTATTTGCAGTAACGTACTCAGTTGTCAACTGAGTACATTTCTGCACCTAACACGACTCTTACATGGGCTGGTTTCGGCTTCATGGATCGCTACTCTACCTCATTTGCCTGCCTTTCAGCTGCAAGTGAGGTGATTAGCATATCCACGCCCTGCCCATGTAAGAGTCGTTTTAGCTGGTCTCTTACACGGGATTTCGGGCTGTTCCTGGATCTCGATGGCTGCATGGAGTCTTACACGACTCTTAGACTCCATGCAAGCCATCGTGAATCCTGCCCAATGTTTAATCACATAGTACATGTTCTTGTGAAGAGCAAATTTCCCCACAGGATAGGCATAATAATAAGCATATTAGGCATAATAATTATATAATTTGTTTAGGGGAGAGTCTTATTCCCTCTAAGTATGAAATCTGAGCCAAGTTCTCCTGTTTTACTCTGTTTTGGCAAGGACAGATTCCAGTTTTACTTATGGAAGAAATGTTGTTAAGCTCAGAGTTCTGACTCAAAAGGTTTTGTCAAACACCCTACTTCTTGAACTCAAGATCTACTGAACCATCTTTCTAGCGTTCAACTGTTGAATCTATTAAATGAAGAGCAAGATGAAGAAATGGCCACACATCTCCCCTCCTGTATCTGAAATGGCATTAGAAAGTATGGAGCCTGTTGTACAGAAAATTTTCATTAATATAAATGAAGAGTCCATTGTCTCCTGTAACAATGACGTTCATGGACAAGTCTGTGTCCCATGAAGCCGTACAGCTTAATTCTCCTACTTGTTCTGTTGCAGTTGACTTGGTTCTTGTCAAGGAGTTTCCTGTATTAAAATACTCAACAATGAGATCTTCAGCATCAAAGACTGGCCCCACACCTGCAGTCATCATCATCATCATCATCATCATCATCATCATCAGCCCCCCTTTTTCCATTTTTCTGCATGGGGTCATGGTATAATGTTAACTGTCGCCAACTCTCTCGATTCAGTGACACACTCCTGTCTTCTTCAACACTCATGCCTGACTGTCTCAGATCTTCTTTCACACAATCAATCCACCTCTTTGCTGGACATTCTAACTTCCTCTTACCTTCTTCCTGTCTGTCCCAAATCTTCCTCATCAGATTGTCTTCTGCTTTTCTACACATGTGCCCAAACCACTGTCATCTGTTCTCTTTTATCTTTTCTGTAATTGGAGCTACTTTGGCTTCTATTCTTATGTCCTCATTTCTTTATCTGTCCCACAGTGTGCATCCTACCACCTTTCTCAGGCATTTCATTTCCATTACCTCTAGCTTCTTCAGCTGTTCTGCCTTTACTGCCCAGGTTTCTGTACCATACAGTAGCACTGGTTGCACCACTGTCTTGTACACCTTACTTTTCTGCTTCTTTGGTATTCTTCTCTCATAGACTAAACCTGGTACTCTATGCCAGTTGGCTGCAGCCCCTCTGACTCTAGCTTTGACCTCTTCATTCAGAGTACCCTTCTCCTCAACTACCTCTTCCAGATACTTGAAGCTCTTTACCTGTTCCACTATCTTCCCTTGTATCTCTGTTCTCAGATTCTTCTGATTTCCCAAGTTTGCTGCCATTACCACCATCTTATCTGTGCTTAGTTTCATCCCATGCACCTTCAGATTTGCATTCCATTCTCCTATCCTTTGCTGAATTTCTAGCTCAGAGTCTGCCTGTACTGCTGCATCATCTGCATACAGCAGGTTTGTTGATCTATCCCCTCCAGTCTGTTTGCTAATGTAGTCCATCACCAGTATGAACAGCAGCTGGCTCAGAGCTGAACCCTGATGTACACCCACTCCCATTGGGAACCCCTCTGTAAGGCTGAAAACTGTTCGTACTTGAGTCATTGGGGCCTTGTACATAGCCTGCACTAATTCTACCAATGTTTCTGGGACTTCAAACCACCGCAATACTGCCAAGATCAGCTTTCTGGGGACCTTGTCATACTCTTTCTCCAAGTCTAGGAATGCCCAGTTGGACTCTCTTCTCATCCCTAGCTTCTTCTCAAGTATCTGTCTCATTGCAAACATCGGGTCAATTGTGCTGCATCCTGATCTGAGTCCAAACTGCTCATCTCCCATATTACATTCTACTACTTTGCATATCCATTTATCAATCACCCTCTCTCCAGAACTTTCATGCAATGTGATAGGAGTTTGATGCCTTTGTACTGCCCACAGTTGTGGATGTGCCCTTTGTTCTTGAACACTGGCACAAGTATGCTTATTCTCCAGTCATCTAGGATACTCCTTTCTATTTACACTGCTATTAGTACCTTCAGGAGCCATTTCTCCTCTATCTCACCCAGCATCTTTATCATATCTGCTGTGACCTCATCTGAGCCTGCTGCTTTCCCTGACTTCATCTTCCTTAGTGCTGTTCTTACTTCTTCTAGGGTGGGCTCCTCTTCTCTCATCATATGCTGTTTCTGGGGCAGTACAGCTTATATGGGTTTTTCTTAATTCAGAAGCTGCTGGAAATACTCCTTCCATCCGCCTTTGATGTCCTGTGGACTGGTGAGCAGGTTGTTGCTGCCATCCCTTATGAAAGGTGTCTGACTATCTTCTTTAACTTTCTGTCTTTGCCTTGCAACCTGATACAGTTTCTTTGTGCCCCTTACTGAGTCACTTTCCAGATGTTGGTACAGTGTCTCTGATGCCCTATGCTTTGCTACTGCAGCTTCTTTCTTAGCTTCTTTGCTATCCAATCAGTAGTCCTTCCTAGCCTGGTCAGTCTTTTCTATATCCCACTTCTTCCTGCACGCCTTCTTTCTTTTGATGATTTTCTAGACTTCTGCATTCCACCACCAGCTTTTCTTATGTACCTTATTTTAATACCTGGCTTGGCCACATATCTTTTCTATAGTCCTAACACATGCTGTTTTTAGATGGTGTCATTCTTCTTCAGCTCCACCTATTTCCTCCTCTTCTTGGGGTGCTGGAGCCCTGAGTAATTCCTTGAACTGTTGTACTTTCTCTCCAGTCAACTTCCAAGTCTTCAGCCTGGTCTCTGTTGACCTTAGAGCCTTCTCTGACCACTGCTTGCAGCTGATTCTGGTAACTAGTGGTTTATGCTGTGGGCCGACTGTTTCACTGTGGATGACTTTGCAATCATGGATTCTACCCCAGTGCCTTACTAGGAGGAAGTCTACATGAGTTGCATGTTGAATACTCTTGTATGTGATCTTGTGACTGTCTCTCTTTCTGAACCATGTGCTGGCTACTATCAAACCATTTGCCAGCCAGAAGTCTAGAATGGCTTCTCCTTCTTTATTCCTGTTGCCTCACTCATGTGGATCTAGGCAGTCCTCATATCCTGTTCTGTCTGTTTCGATATGTGCATTCAAGTCACTTATTATCAACACCAATTTATGTTGTTATGCTTTATCTAGTAGGTCATGCAACTGCTGTCTGAATGCACTCTTTTCCTCACTATCACAACCCTGCTATGGGGCATAGGCTGAGATTATGAATACTGCCCTATCATTACATTGGAGTCTGACTGCCATGAGTCTGTCATTAATTCTGATGATATCCCTTACTGCCTTCTGAAGCCTCTCTCTCACTACAATTCCTACACCATTTCTAGCCTGCCCTCCACCTGAGCAGTAGACTCTGGATCCCAAGCCAAGTGCCTTTGCTGCACTGCCCTTCCATCCCATCTCTTGGATACATAGGATGCCCAGCCTCCTCAGTATTATCATGTCATCCACTTCCAAGCTGCATCCTGTCAGTGAACCTACATTAAGCGTAGCAATTCTCAGTTCATATTTGGCAGGTTGGTTGGTTTTATGTCCAGCTTTCACTCAACAGAGCTACCCCAAGTAACTCAGGCTGGGAAACTAGACACCAGCCATCCAGTAGCTTATTGACCCAGGGCTGCAGGGCTTTATGGTAGGCACACACTGGCCAGTAGGGGCACATATACCCCTCCCGGCATTAGCAAGGGCCCCTGCCGTGGGTCAGAGTAAGCAGGGTCATCAACCCACTTATCACCGGTAACTACCTATGCCCATTTTTGGTGACATTAGTCAATATGACTGTATCACCTAGAGCCATATTTTACACAGTCAAGTGGCTAGCCCTGCCATGGCGCGCAGTCTGTGATCATTGTCCTCCTGCAGTTTTTGACATTAATTATAGCAAATTTGCGGAGGCTTTTTTATTGAGCTGAGTAGAAAATGTTCTGGTATTTTTGCCCTTCATGTTTTTTTGGGGTGGAGGACAGTGAGTTGGCCACCCCCTATACTGATACACCTATAATGCCAAGGTTTCCTGGCTGGCCACCCAATTTTTCTCACCAGACCCAAGAAGGTCTGCATTAAATGGTACAACATCAATACAGACGTTCCAGACCATGTTGGTTACTGAGACATTAGCATAGGATTTAACACTGATGGTCCTGGTTCTAACATTGCCGATATTAATGACACTGCTGGATTTGAAGTTGGAGATGTTCAATCTCTTGGCCTTGGCAGTGGCTTCTGAGTGGGTTTTTGATTTCAGTACTTCACTAATAACTTTAACTTGCATGTTTTCAATGTCCACACTGGAGCTGTTAGTACTGATGGCATTTTGAGTCCAACCAGTGCTGCATTGTGACTATGGCATGTATCAACACTGGTCTTGATTCTAAATAAGTACTCATCCATGCTGTGGCTTCCCCACAGGTCACATTATGTGTCTATGCTACCCTTATCTACTGGTCCAGATATCTTTTGTGGGTCTCAGGCCCCACAGGTTGAAGGCAGAAAGACCAAAGTGTTTCACCAGCTTTATAGGATTAGAGGGTCATAGTAGGTTACAAGGCTAATGGCCCTAGAACCTTTACAAGCCTAGCCATGTAATAATCCAGGTATCCTTTTTGACCATAGTTAAATGGTCATTGTTAGCAGAGCGATTCAGTGATCAGCCCTTGTCCATAAGGGATATAGGTGGCACCCCTGGGGTGAAATTACTGTCACCCATCCAGTTGTCAAGGTTGCACTTCAATAGGGTCTTTGAGGAGCTCTGCTTCACATGGAGTGGGAGTTTATTCCAGAGGCGCAGCAATTGCCGGGAGGTATATCTATCTGTCCAGCAAGTTCTGTTAATGTCACAGGCTAGGTTGAGATTCCTGGTGTGAGTTATTCTTGTCCCATTTGATTTGCAAATATGCAGCATTTCCATTAGGGCAGGGTCAAAGACTGCTCTGTAGGCCAGGCACAGGTTGCCTCTCAGCAGCCTGTATGATATAGAGACACTGAAAGGGATTTCAGTCTTTCCATGTATGTCATGTTTTGGGGGCCCTGGTTCTCTTGGTTAGAAACCTCTGTGGTCTCTCCAGTTGCTGCAGGTATTTGGTGAGGTACATACAGAAGGGAGTATTGTACTCAGTTAGTGGTCTGATAAGGGTCAAATACAGCGGAGCTATAACCCCCTGGTCTTGGATGCGATGCTCTTATTTATGAGATGCACAATGTAGAATGCTTTTCTTACCACTACGGACACATGGTGATCAAAGTTTAGATTGCTGTCAACCTGTGTTCCCAAGTCTCATACCACTGAGTTTGAACTTAGAGTAGTGCTATCTATATCATAATTAGCAGGGGCTACTTCTTTGCCAAAGGGGATAATGAGGCATTTTTTGTGTTGTTTTAGTCTGTGGGTTTGGCCTTTCTGTAATATGTTAACACTGTTGGGGAATTTTATGATTGTGCCCAGTTTACAGTCATCTGTAATGTTGGTAAGCCACAGGCCATCTACCTTCACTTGGACTTCAGAGAAATGGATTCCAAACAGTAGAGAGCCCAGTACAGATACTTGTTGAACCACACTGGTAACTGGACTACTGGTGGAGGTGAACTCCTCAACATTGACAGTGTGTGCTGTTGTGAGCCAGTTTGCTACCCATCTAGTAATGTATGGGTTAATCTCCAGCTGGGACAGTTTCTCTATGATACCTGAATTGGGGATTGTGTCAAAGGCCTTGGCTAAATCAAGATAGGTAGTATGTACTGTTTTTCCATTTTCCAGGTCTTTGGTGATATTCGCAAAGAAGTCCACTAGGTTTAATAAGCAAGATCTACACTTGACAAAACCAAACTGGGTTGGCTCAAGAATATGAAGGTCGCCTATGTCCTTGTGGATAAGATCCATGATGATTCTTTCCATGGCTTTGCAGATAAGGCTGGTTAGGCTTATGGGTCAATAGTTCCTAGGGTCAGTTGATGGACTAGTAACTATGAATAGGACACACTGCAATCCACGATCAAAAACAAAAATGAACAGTGTACAGGGCTCCAATAAAGACTATCTCTCCTTGGAAAGTGAGTTTGTTTGTACTGTTTATTTCCAAGGAGGGATAGCCTTTACTGGAGCCCTGTACACTGATCATTTTTCTTTTCAGTTGATGGACTCCCTTTGTGCAAGATGATTACCGTTGCTGTTCTCCACTCTGCTGGGACAAGGCCAGATCTCAGTTTGTGGTTAAAGACAGTGCTGAGTGGTTCTACTAGGTGTTGTTTTAGATTGTTTAGTAAGGAGCCTGGGATGGTATCGGGTCCCATAGAGGCTGTGTTTTTGGCCTTGGAGAGTGCTTGTATGACCTGTTCTTTGGGGATATTTGATAGACAACTGGTGTTGGGAATGCTCTTTCTCTGACCATTTCCTTTTCCAACAAGAGTCTTCTTTTTCTGAAGAACCTTCTCTAATGGTATATAGGAATGCTATGTGCAAGAGGAAGCATGTAGACTTCCCTACAGACTCCACTATAGTTGATTTGGATAAAGAGGAAAACAATGATTCATCTGCATCCTTTCTTATCAACCTAAATTTGTGGAAGTCATAGAGATGATTAATCAGAGAGGGGGCAAAATTGACCTTGTATCTTTCCTACAGTGAACACTGCAGAAAGCCTTCCAGTTTACCCAAGAGTCTCCCTGTGCTGTCCCTCCATGTGCAAAAATTCTTGAGGTTGCCACAAATATTGGCATGAAAAAAAAAAACCTGGTATGGTAGCCTGAGTACTAAAAAGTGGACCTTTTTCTGCACTGATCTAGACAATGAAGTTTATGGTGAGAGACTCCTATTCCATATACTTTGTTGTTGGCCTCTACTCTGCAGAAGGCTCCTGCACACCAGAGTCCTGCAGTACACCCACCAGATAAAGAGCATAGGATGGTAGACCTACTCATAAAAGCACATACATACCTCATCCCCATTCTCATCGAGGGTGCTTAATTATAAGGACTACACTGTGGATTTTCAAAAGAATGTGACTGAAGAACTGCACCAGCTGGTTGCCTGGCAGATCTATTAAAGACAAGCTTGTGCCCCAGTCAGCACATGACTACCTTCAGGATATGTGTAATACATCACACTGCTTAATGTTCAGTCATTGCTGCAGGTTCCAGCATGGCTGTTTACCAGCAGGTACAGCAGGCATGGTACAGCCTGACCACATTTGCTGAGAATGTCAAAGCAGCCTTTATGCTTGGTGTATTCCATGAACTGGTATACTCAGACCAGAAGTTTAAGACATATGGAGAGAATAAAAAAAAGTAAGACTTTTTTTTTGCTGTTGGAGTTAGATATCAGCTTCCTCAGTGGATGTTTTCAAAAATGCAGAGGAGAGCCCACCAAATGTGGTTTAAGTGTGAGTAACATCAAAACAAATTGCAATTTGGGATAAAACCAAAGAACTGGGATAGTTTCCCGAGAAATTATGGTCCCTGAGACAAAAATTGATATCAGTTTGTAGGCAGCCATTGATCCAGCTATGGGTGGCCACCAGCAGCCCTTTGATCTTGCCTGAATGCACCTCTCTGGGTGAATTTGGAGTAATTTGTTTCTTCACACTTGTTCCTGTATGAATGGAAAGTGATTACCAGAAATGGGAGCGAGGGGACAGTTATAGCCAAGAATTGTAAGGTATCATTCCTTTCTACCCCATTTTCCTGAACCCTCTCATGCCAGATGTTCAACGCCATCAATAGAAAGTGGATAAAACAAATTAACTAAGACTTTTAAAGAAAGGAGCAATCAAAGAGCACCTGGCAGCCCAGAGAATTTCTGGACACTACTGAAGCTTATTTTTAGTGAAAAAAAAAGACAAAGGATCTTTAGGCCAGTCTTGGACCTCAGTGGGATGAATTTTTCTTCCTCAAGCAGAAAGAGATTGGATGTGCTCTTTGATACTTCATGGACCCCCTCTCTGCATAAAAATGCTGTAGGAATTCAAAAGGAAATCTACCCTTCAAATTAGGAGCTACTGGATCTAGACTTTTCCATTTGGTCTCACCTTAGCACCCTGGGTGTTTAACAAATTCCTGTCTGTGGTTATAGTTCACTTACTTCTATAGGTAGGCAGAGTGTTGCTGTAGCTGGATGGTTCTTCCCTAACCCCCTCTGTATGTGTTCCTTTCCAAGTACTGAACCATCATCATATGTCTCAGTGGGTCTTTAACAATGAAAGAAGGCATTCCTTAGAATTTTTGATCTGATAGGAGTGGGCCCATCCTCTGTAGCATGTAGGATGAAGATCATATGCATTAGGAACACTTACCGCTATGGATTTTCCTTGGTTGCTTTGCACCTTTCCCTGCCCCATACTGTACAATATCACACTCTTTGTTCAGATCTTTGCTGTAACACCAATTAGTATGGAAATTGCTTTGCTATAAAAATATAAGTAGCTTGAATGACACAAGGAACACATATATTGGCTCCAATAGGATAGTATGTGTTTGGAATATGAACTGCTTTCCTACTAAGGGGTATAAACAATTAAAACAAGTCTTGATATTTGGTAATTGAAAATATTCATTTAAAAAGACTTTTTCTTATCTTTACATATTTTCATACAGAAGAAGAAAATATTTTTTGATTAGATTATACACAGTAAATTCATCTGAAGACTTTCTTTAACATTTGAAATCATGCCTACATATAGGGGCACTGTCCCCTGTGAAAAAGGGGTATTTGTAGATATGTTATTATTGAGACTGGGAAATAGTGAAGGAGTAACATGTACTTTGAAATGTTCCTGTAATTTAACTTATATAGGAGAGATTAAAAAGAAGGTTTAAACTGAGACAATAATAGATGTTATAAATAGAGGTGTGCATAGTTTGATAGTTACATGTTTTGTAAAACCTCATGCACAGATCCTGCTGCCTTTATATTACATCAAGTAAAACTCTGGGCTAGAGGAGATGATATTAAATGTATTCTGGAAAGAAAAGAAACAATGTTAATTATGAAATTTCAAATTCTATTTCCTAAGGGACTTAATGAACATTTAAATTGGATATTGCTTATTTAACATTTTTGAGTCATTGTCTTTAGATTTAATAGAATTGTGTCTTGCTTTCTGTGTTAGTTGCATAATTGGATTTGTAATTGTTTTTAATGGTTTAATTGCTAGTCAATGATTCAATTAGTCTAGCTTCCTGATTTGTATATAAAGTTCTCATTTTTGTGTTTTTATAAACCAGTGACAATCCATTATGGCTGAGGTGCCCGGTTTGTGAATAAAGGAAGTTTCACTAGCTATTTATTTCTTATTATTATTCATCCATCCATCCTCAACCCATTATTATATTATTATTATTATTATTATTATTATTATTATTATTATTATTGCTATTACTATTATTTTTTCAAACATTTTTGATATATTTATTTGATGTTGAATATTTTATCAATTACTGTTTGGGTAGTTAAAATCCTCCACAAGAAAGCCTTGATATTCTGTAGGGAGCATAGACCGTGTCTAGTAGGTTCCTATACTATTACAGTTAATAGCAGTGATATTAATTATTGCATGAACAATTTCAAATCATCAGTATTTTTTTTAATTCTAGTTTTTATGTATTTCTTTTCAAATACTGACACAACCACATATCCCAGAGGGTCTGCTTAATGAAAAAAGGTGTATGCTGTAATTTGTGACCTGATAGGAGCAAGACCATCTTCCGTAACATGTAGGACTAAGACCCTATGCATTAGGAGCACTCAGCACTCAAATTGTTCCTAGGCTGATTAGTACCTGTCCCTATCCCATACTGCACAATACCACACTCCCCTTCATATATTTGTACCTGTCCCTATATCATACTGCACAAATACCACACTCCCTTTAGATCTTTGTACCTGTCCTAGTCGTATGCTGCACAATACCACACTCCCCTTTCAGATATTTGTACCTATCCCATACTTCACAATACCACACTCCCCCTTCAGATCCTTGTACCTGTTCCATTTCCATACTGCACAATACCATGTCCCTCTACAGATCCTTGTACCTGTCTCTATCCCGTGCTGCACAATACCACATCCCCCTTCAGATCCTTGTACCTGTCCTTATCACATACTGCACAAATACCACAATCCCTTCAGATCCTTGTACCTGTTCCTATCCCATACTGCACAATTCCGCAATCAGATTTTTGCTGGTTAACTAAGTAGTATGTTGGTCTGTTTAATGGTTACTAGATTATTTATTTATTTTTGAGAAAAAAAAGTCATGAGTATTTTGTTATTGCTTTTTTTCAGTCAGAATTTTTTGTTTGGATAGCTGTCCTCAATTGTATTTATTGTTCTGACAAAACTATTTTAAATTCTAATAGATGGTTTTCTGCTTTTTTTTTTTTTTTGGTTCATGTTGTCCTTCTTTCCTTGCAGAAAAATACTGGGTATGACTTTTGAATCTCCAGAATTGTCTACACAAGATGCCTGACAAGCAATCTAGGAAGTGCCTGGACTTCAGAGTCAGAGACAGTTGCTACCAATTCTCATTGCTTACATTTGGTCCTCCCTTCATCCCAAAAAGCATCCACCAAATGCATGGTCACAGTGTCAGTATACCTCTATCTGCAGGGAGTAAAAGACCTCCCATACTGAATAACTGGCTGCTCAGTGATCCTTCTGTATGCCAATATGTGGCGAAGAGAGTCTGGAACTGGCCTATGCTAGTCCATGGGGATAACTCTGAATGTAAGCAAGTCCGAGCCTCAACCTGCAAACACTACCTCATATTTATAGGCTGCAACTTGGACCCTGAGACATGCAGAGTAAGACTGTAGACAAACTTCAGATTATTCAGTGCAAGGTGTTTGTTCTTCTAAAGTTTTCTACAACTATTGCCTATCTTTTTCTCAATATCTTGGGTTTCATATGAGAGTTATTTGGTGGACCCTTCTGGTCCATTGATAACAGAATATACATCCAACGGAACACAATATTCGCATATTTCAGGTATGCATATATCTGACATGGTGGACAGATGCTGACAGTCTGTCTAGGCAATCCATTCTAATTTCCTTCTGTTAAGTTGACAGTCACCATAGTAGCATCAAAGATGGGGTGGGGGTCATTACAATGAGCAGATAGTTCAGGCTTTCTGGACTTTAGTAAAACTCTAATTACATCTCAGTGCACTGGAGATGAGAACAGCTCTTCTAATACTTCAAACCTTTCAGGATTCCCTTCCATCAGAAATCCTGACCACACATACTAACAATATGGCAACTGACAGCAAGGGTCAATTGAGTACTGGATCATACCCTTTATGTTGGGAAGTTATGAGTGTGGGAAAGGGCCAAGTTTACCAACCATTTTCTTTTTGCAGCTCACATTCCCAAGTGTCCAGGTCTGTGGCAGACAAACTGAGCAGATACCCTTTTTGTTTCAGGAGGGGTTCCTCGGGTTCTCAGTGGTACAGAAATACTTTTGAAAATTGAGGAGCCTATATTGTGCCTTGTTTACATCTCTGCATAACAGCAAGTGCAATGACTTATTTTCCCTTATCCTGTTACTGAGGAGATCTTTAAGTGACACTCTTGCCCACAAGTGCCAACTGATATCATCCCCCCCCCCCCCACTTCTTATTTTATTTTACATTTATTTACCAGGAAATGTCTGACTGGGCAGAGTTGCCCATTTTCAGTGGAGGCCCAGGGAGAAGAGCTCCGTACAGTGAAAAGTAATAACATTTGCAGTATCACACAATAGAATATGTAAAATAGTATAATCTGCAGTAACACACAATCATAGAATAAGGAATACATAAATAGTAACATTTGCAGTATCACACAATTATAATGTACTGAGTAATTACATACAATTATAAGATCTCAAACAATGACAACTTTTGCAGCACACATAAGAAGCTGTACAAATGTATACATATAGTGGAAGTACAATACTCTCCATACAGTAGTGAATATATACATAGCAGATACATCAGTAATCACAGACATAAAATTGTAAGAGTATGCATGAACAAAGTTATGCTCATATGCATTATTTCTTTGTTGGTTACTCGAAGTTCTGTATGAAATGGCTTTGAGATAAAAGTGAGGGGGTGTGAGTAGTGGTAATTGATAGGATTTACCCAGGGCTAGAGCAGGAGCATGTCCGTGAGTTGGATAAGTAGGGCTTAAGAAGGTTCTTAAAGTTATGCATATTTTCTAGTAATCGCATATCTAGATGAAGAATATTCCATGTTCTTGCAACAGCAGTATCTTAGAGGGAGTCCCCAGAGTTATATTTACTTTTAGAAATTTGAGCCAGTGCTTTGTTGGTACTTCTTAGTGGACAGTTGCTGGTATAGTGGTGTAATAGTCCTTGGAGGACTGTTTTTTTTTTGGGTTGATAGAGGATTTTGTTGGCTGTTGTAAGTTGGTTAAAGGTTAACAGGTTTGGTAATTCTAGCCAGGATAGTTTTTTAAGCGATTGGCAGTGGTGGGACTTGTAAGATGAGTTGGTGGCGAATTTTGATAATTTGTAGCAGATAGTTTGTTAAGGTCTCTTTTGTGTAGGTTGGTTAATGCTGGGGAGGTGTAGATTAGTATGGATAGTAGGTGGGTTCTTACAATAGTGATTTTACCATTGGAGGTTATGTAATTTTTGCATCTATTGGGCGAACCTAGTTTTTTGTGGACTTTTGTGATGGCTTAAGCTACATGTTTGCCAAATTCCGTATTGTTATCTATAATTATGCCTAGTAGTTTAGTTTGTGGGACTGGTGTGATAGGGGTATTGCTGGATGATAGTATTTTAAATGTGGGAATTGGGTCAGTAGCTTTAGAGGGATGTAGTAGCATTAGTTGTTTTTTTTTTAGAGTTGAGTATTAGTTGTGAGTCAGACTGCCAGGTTTCTACTGCTGTAAAGGATTCTTGGGTGATTTGTTGTAGTTGGAGTGATGGGACAGAGCAGATTAGGGTCAAGCCATCAGCATATTGGACTAGGTTGGCATGGATGGTAGCTTTATGTAGGTTGTTGGTAAAAATGGTGAAGAGAAGGCAAGAATGAATCCCTGTGAATACAGGGAGAAGGGGGATAGGGTGTTTTCCTATTTAGTGGCTTGTTGATGGTTTGAGAGATAGTTTTTGAACCATGATAGTGTGGAGTTGTGTAACTTAAGTTCTGAGAGTGCAGTTATTAGTTTGTAAAGAGAGAACGTAGCGAAGGCTTTGGAGAGGTCCAAGAAGACATTAGAGACAATGTTTTCATTGTTCTGTTGTTGATTTACAGTATTGGTGAAGCTGATAAGGGTGGTAGTAGTGCTATGATTGAAGCGGAAACCATGTTGTGTTACAGCCAGGAGATTGTTAGTTAGTAAGTGGTTTAGCATTTGGGAATGTACACATCTCTCAAGGATTTTTGATAGGGGGGATAGTATGGCAATTGGGTGGTAGTTTGATAATTCAGTTGAATTGTTACCTTTGTGTTTTGGAATTATATGAGAGATTTTCTAGAAGGTTGGAATACGTTGTTCAGTGGTTGACCTATTTATTAATATGGAGACAGGGTATGAGATCGCTTTGGCTGCAATCTTGAGGTATTCACCTGGGGGTTCATTAGCTGCAAGGGTAGTGGGTTTTAGTTTTGTCAGGTATTTATATATTGTAAAAAAACAAAAAATAAACTAGGAGTACAATATCAAGACTTGTTTTTAATAAGACAAACACAAAGCTTTCAAGCATAAGCGCTTTCTCAATGCATAAAATAGCTAGGTTAATGGTCACAGTAAATATTGAAATCAGTCAATAAGAATCAGCCTTCAATTACATATTTAAAAAAGTCACAGGCATAATTAACCTATTCCTAGCCATAAGATAAAAACAAGACAATATAAAACATACAGATATATACAGCCTGGTCAATACAACTACTGATTAATACAGTCATGTTTATATTTCAGAATAGGTTTTAAACTATTTTGAGAATTCAGTCCTGGATAAACAGAAGCTCAGAAAATAATCTATCCACTTACATTCTGCGAGCTCAGTCTGGAGTTTAATATCAGCACCCCTTATACCTACATTTACAACTTGAACTACTCGAAATTAAAAAAAAATGTGTATCACTTTTTGACTGAATATGTTTAAAAAGAGCATTATTCTCAACTTCTCTTTCAATCTCAGAGAAGGGAGAGCAAATCCTTTGTTTAAATTCAAGTTAGTTTTACCTATATAAAAACTCGAACATGCAACACAATTAGCCAAATAAATCACATTCTCTGTTTGACAAGTAGCAAAGGTTCTAAATTCAAAAATAACACCAGAAATAGGATGTTCGAGTACTAAATCAGTATTAATAATATTACAATAGCTGCACTGATGACAGGGATGTGTTCCTTTACTATTCAATGATAGTTTTTTTATATTGAGGCATATCTTTATAACAGAGAAGCTGTCTGAATTGTTTTTCTTTTTTATGTGCAAAATTTGGTTTAAGGCCTATAAATTCTTTAATTGCACTATTAGAAGTAAGAATAGGCCAATATTTATTAATAATCTGTTTAATACATTTTGTATGCCTGTTATATTTCATAAGATGCCTAACAGGTCTTTTCTCATTTGGCCTATTAACTGTAGTTACTAAATCAGATCTCAAGTATGGCTGCCCTATATCAACACGTCTATTTATGGATTCATCTTTCATAACATCCAGCAATTCTGCATATCCTCTTCGACTAAAGTCCTTACTCATGACTTTCAAATCTTGCAAAAATGCATCCTCCTTAGTATATAACCTACTGGCCCGTAGAAATTGGCTATACGCAGTACCTTTAAAAATATAATTTGGATGCATACTCTGAGAGTGCATGCATCTTGTAGCCTGCACATCCTTTTTAAAGATAGTAGTGTCAAAACATTCATCAGATAAACTAACAGTGATATCCAAAAAAATTAATTTTTAAATTATCATAGGTTAAATCAAACACCAAAAATTCACCATTACTATGTAACCAATTGACAGTTTCAAATTCTCAATACTATTATTCCACAGCAAAAAAATGTCATCAACAAAACACTTGTAAAACATCAAATCAGTGTTCGTATAAGTTAAAGGATTAATAGTGTCTAAAATATATTTTTCTTCCCATCTAGCTAGAACCAAGTTGGCATACGTATTGGCAATGGGTGTACCCATTGCTACTCCAACTTGTTGATGGTAATATTCATTATTAAACAGAAAAACATTGTTTTGTAAGACTATTTCAAGCATGGAACATAGAATTTCAATTTTACAAGATGTAAAAGTACTGTACTTATTCAAAAACTCTCTAATATACTGAACACCTAACTCATCTTGTATTACAGTAAAAAGTGACTTGATGTCTAGTGTTCCCAGCAATAAACCATTCAAATTTGCCTATCAGACCAGAATTTCAGATAATGCAAAAAATCATTAATGTCCTTAATAAAAGCAGGACTAAATTTCAGAAAGGGTTTAAGTTGATACTCTAAATATTTTGATAAGGCAACAATCGCCTATTTACCTCCGGCAACTATAGGCCTCATAGGGAGGAGTGTTAGATGTTTATGTAACATTGGCAGCCCGTATATAAATGGCATCACAAGCTGAATAACATACAAATAATTATATTCATCTGGGCTGATGTCTCTATCCATCATGGCACTATATAGAAATTCTTTGACCTTATAAATAAGCCCATTCACATCTCTAATGTTAACTATTTTAAACACTTTAGAATAAGATAGTAGTTCATACATTAAAGTATTATACAGTGTTTTACACAGCACTACAACTTTACCACCCTTATCTACAAATTTTATTATTGTATCATCATAAAGACATAAATTCTTTAAAGCATCTCTTTATTCTGATGTAAGATTATAAAACCTTGTGGCAATATTATTACTAAAGAACAACTCATATAATTCTACTTCACACATCTCTAGGAATGCTTTAACTGTAGGAGTATGCATAGGTACAATGGTACTAGATCTCTTAACGTTATTACCCATATCCTCAGAACTATTTTTAAATAGAAGATTGAGATCTAAATTATGAGCAAATAATCTTAACTCAGTTAGTGCTTCACTTATATTCCCTTCAGTAGCTGGAATAAAGCTCGGCCCTTTATTTAAAACAGATAACTCAGTGGAAGAAAATACCCTTTCAGATAAGTACATTGCAAATGTTCAAGACACTATAGCCTGACTCCGAGTAACTGGGCCTACCTTTTTACACTTTGTTTCTTGTGAGAGTCTATATGCCCTTCTTGATTCACCAGTTGTAGTTCGCTGAATAGTGGTACGTACTCTGCTTCTTCCCCTTGTTTGTTCTTGCACCTTTATTGGAAACTGAAGATAAACTCGAGCTTGGACACATTTGAATTACCTGAACTCTCACTCACAACAGAGACAAGTTCAGTTATTAAAGAATTCTCATTTTCATTAGCAAAAGAGTCAAGATCTACAACTGCGGAACTGCATTTGGTGTAATTAGATGTAGCTGTTACCGCAGGTCATCTTAGCTGCTCTCCAGGCTGATGTGACTCAGATAATTACGTATTTGGCTTATTTGTACCAGAAGGTATGGCTACGCAATTTGTAGTCACTGCATTGGTCGACATAGCCAGTTCATTCATCTGTTTCCTTGGCCAGGAAAACACCTGTTGAGTTCTAAAATCATTAAGGTCTCTCAGTATTTTATGCTTTTTTTGCATCATAAGTATTTAGAGGAGGGGGAAGGCATGCCCGAAGGCAGGAAGAGAGGAGGAAGGTTAGGAGTGTAGTACTGAGGGTAGGAACTTTGAATGCTGGCAGTGTGACTGGTATAGGGAGAGAGCTAGCTGATATGATGGAGAGAAGGAAGGTTGATATATTGTGCGTGCAAGAGACCAGATGGAAGGGAAGTAAGGCAAAGTGTATAGGAGGCGGGTTCATATTGTTCTATCATGGTGTGGATGGCAGAAGAAATGGGGTAGGGGTTATCCTAATGGAACAGTATGCCAAGAGTGTTTTGGAGGTGAAGAGAGTGTCTGATAGAATGATGTTTATGAAGCTTGAAATTGATGGTGTAATGATGAATGTTGTTAGTGCATATGCTCCACAAGTTGGGTGTGCGATGGATGAGAAAGAAAAATTTTAGAGTGAGTTGGATGAAGTGGTGGTGAGTGTACCCAAGGGTGAGAGACTAGTGATTGGAGCGGACTTCAATGGGCATGTTGGTGAAGTGAACAGAGGGGATGAGGAAGTGATGGGTGGGTATGGTGTTAAGGAGAGGAATGCAGAAGGTCAGATGATTGTGGATTTTGTGAAAAGGATGGACATGGCTGTGGTGAATACATATTTTAAGAAGAGGGAGGAGCATAGGGTGACGTACAAGAGTGGAGGAAGATGCACACAGGTTGATTATATCCTATGTAGGAGGGCCAGTCTGAAGGAGATTGGAGACTGTAAAGTGGTGACTGGGGAGGTCTGCAGGATGATGTTGGTGATCAAGAAGTGGAGGAGGAGTGTGAAAGCAGTGCCAAGGATTAAATGGTGGAAGTTAAAAAAGGGTGATTGTGAGGTGGAGTTCAGGGAAGAGTTAAGACAGGCACTGGGAGGCAATGAAGAGTTACCGAATAGCTGGGTAGCTACAGCAGAGCTAGTAAGGGAGACTGCTAGGAAGGTGCTTGGTGTGACATCTGGACAGAGGAAGGAGGACAAGGAGACATGGTGGTGGAATGAGGAAGTACAGGAGAGTATACAGAGGAAAAGGCTGGCGAAGAAGAAGTGGGATTGTCAAAGAGATGAAGAAAGTAGACATGAGTATAATGAGATGAGACGCATGGCAAAGAGAGAGGTGGTGAAGGCTAAGGATAAGGCATATAGAGAGTTGTATGAGAGACTGGACACTAAAGAGGGAGAAAAGGACCTGTACCGATAGGCTAGACAGAGGGACAGAGCTGGGAAAGATGTGCAGCAGGTAAGGGTGATAAAGAACAGTGAGGGAAACGTACTCACAAGTGAGGAGAGTGTGTTGAATAGATGGAAAGAGTACTTTGAAGGGCTAATGAATGAAGAGAATGAGAGAGAGAGAAGGTTGGATGATGTGGGGATAGTGAATCAGGAAGTGAAGCAGATTAGCAAGGAGGAAGTAAGGACAGCTATGAAGAGGATGAAGAATGGAAAGGCTGTTGGCCCAGATGACATACCAGTGGAAGCATGGAGGTGCTTAGAAGAAATGGCAGTGGAATTTTTAACCAGATTGTTTAATGAAATTTTGGAAAGTCAGAGGATGCCTGAGGAGTGGAGAAAAAGTGTTTTGGTACCTATCTTTAAGAATAAGGGTGATGTGCAGAGCTGCAGTAACTACAGAGGGATAAAATTGATCAGTCACAGCTTGAAGTTATGGGAAAGAGTAGTGGAAGCTAGGTTAAGAAGGAGGTGATGATTAGTGATCAGCAGTATGGTTTCATGCCAGGAAAGAGCACTACAGATGCAATATTTGCTCTGAGAGTGTTGGAGAAATACAGAGAAGGTCAGAAGGAGTTGCATTGTGTCTTTGTGGACTTAGAGAAAGCATATGACAGGGTGCCTAGAGAGGAGTTGTGGTATTGTATGAGGAAGTCGGGAGTGGCAGAGAAGTATGTAAGAGTGGTACAGGATATGTACAAGGGTAGTGTGACATTGGTGAGGACTGCGGTGGGAGTGACAGATACGTTTAAGGTGGAGGTGGGATTACATCAAGGATCAGCTCTGAGCCCTTCCTTGTTTGCAGTGGTGATGGACAGGTTGACAGATGAGATTAGACAGTTGGCCCCGTGGACTATGATGTTTGCAGATGACATTGTGATATGTAGTGAGAGTAGGGACCAGGTTGAGGAGACCCTGGAGAGGTGGAGATATGCTTTAGAGAGGAGAGGAATGAAGGCCAGCAGGGCTAAAACAGAATATATGTGTGTAAATGAGAGGGAGGGTAGAGGAATGGTGAGGATGCAGGGAGTAGAGTTGGTAAAGGTGGACGAGTTTAAGTACTTGGGATCAACAGTTCAGAGTAATGGTGAGTGTGAGAGAGGTGAAGAAGAGAGTACAGGCAGGGTGGAATGGGTGGAGAAGAGTGTCCGGAGTGATTTGTGACAGACGGGTACCAATAAGAGTGAAAGGGAAGGTCTGCAAGAGGGTAGTGAGACCAGCTATGTTATATGGGTTGGAGACGGTAGCATTGTCGAAAAGGCAGGAGTCAGAGCTGGATGTGGCAGAGTTAAAGATGTTAAGATTTGCACTGGGTGTGACTAGGATGGACAGGATTAGGAATCAGTATATTAGAGGGTCAGCTCAGGTTGGACAGTTTGGAGACAAAGCAAGAGAGGCGAGATTGCATTGGTTTGGACATGTGCTGAGGAGGGATGCTGGGTATATTGGGAAAAGGATGCTAAGGATGGAGCTGCCAGGTAAGAGAAAGAGGAAGGCCTAAGATGAGGTTTATGGATGTGGCGAGAGAGGACATGCAGGCGGTTGGTGTGAAAGAGCATGATGCAGAGGACAGGAAGAAATGGAAACAGATGATCCGCTGTGGTGACCCCTAACGGGAACAGCCGAAAGAAGATGATGGTGATGAAGTATTTCTTCAAAAACATGTATATGATGAATCATCTCATTATATTCAACAGAAATGAGATGAAAAAAAGAAGAAGCTAACAGTTTATCTTTCATAATTTCAATTTCCCTTTTCAGGTCTTTCTCAACATCACAAAAAAAGTCGTTCATTAAGTGCATATAATCCGGGCTTAGTTTAAGATTTAACTCTTGCCATTTTTGCAGTAACACAGTATATTTATTGCCATAAGTAGGCATTTTAGTTATACGTAGCTCTCTTGGAGCAACACCAAGTTCAAGGTAAGCACAAAAGCTGTAGCGTTGCCACTGCAGCCTTTTAAACTGCTCAGTCTTATAAGTTATGGTCTTAATTTTCATAAGAAGCTCACCTTTCTTGTTATCTCACACTTCAGAGGTAACACTAATGTTCATTTGAAGTGTTACTGGTACAGAAAGCCAATAATGGGTTCTCAGTCGTATTCACTATCTCACAAAGTCTTTTGGTAGGCACTCCACCAGCATCTTTAACAGAATCACGGACACCAGGCTGAATATCCATTCTAAAAAGACATGTTCCTGATGAAAACCACAAACCAAACAAAGAATAAAATCTCGTGTAGGAACCAAAGTATTCCCAGATGCTCAAAAGCACAAAAACAAAAATGAACTAGGAATACAATGTCAATACTTGTTTTTATTTATATTTATATTTATATTTATATATAAACATGACTGTATTAATTAGTAGTTGTATCGACCTGGCTGTAGGTATCTTTATGCTTTATATTGTCTTGTTTTTATCTTATGGCTAGGAATGGGTTAATTATGTCTGTGACATTTTTAAATATGTAATTGAAGGTTGATTCTTATTGGCTGATTTGAATATTTATTGTGATCATTAACCTAGCTATTTTATGCATTGAGAAAGAACTTATGCTTGAAAGCTTTGCATTTGTCTTATTAAAAACAAGTCTTGACGTTGTATTCCAAGTTTATTTTTGTGCTTTTGAGTACCTGGGAATACTTTGGTTCTTACACGAGATTTTATTCTTTGTATTTATATATTGTGTTGGATGAAGGGACAAGCAGTTTTGGTCAATTGTTGGAATTTGGGGTTTGTGTGAGTTACAGGAGGGCTGTTATTAATCGGATGTTGAATGGAGTTGGTAAAGTAGTCATTAAATTAAGTTGCAATTTTGGTAGTGGAGGTATCGATATTAGGGGGGTGGGGTAGTGGTTTTTCCTGGTTGAAGTATTTTATTGACAGCTGCCCCAAAATTTTTGAGGGTTTGTTTTGTGTTTTGCCTAGACATCACAGTAGAGTTTTTTCTTGTCAATTCATATTTGTTTTTTGGAATTGTTTCTTAGCTCGAGGTAGTTTTGTCTATTTTGGTTGGTTTTGTTTTGATGTCATGCTTCCCATGCCTATTCTCTCTGTTTTAGGAGTAGTCGGGTATTTTTTGGTAAGCCAGGGGGCATAGTTGGATTTTGTTCATATTGTTCTAGCTGGGGCAAGCTGATCAAGTATGTTTAGGAAAGCAGAGTAACCAACTGCTTTGTCCAGGAGGAGGTTTAAGAGGGGTGACCAGTTACAATAGTGTAGTGCAGTTATGAGGTCTTGGGATCTGAAGTTCATTGTATAGCATATTTGTTGCACAGGGGAGGATTTTGTGGCCCCTTAGGATGAATGTAGGTTGCTGTCTGCTTAGACTGTCAAATAGTGTCCCAGAGTTATAGGGTTGGGAAGGGTGATTGGATCCAGTCTAATATGGACTCTTTCTTGGAGGATTTGTCAGTTCTGGTAGAGGTTTGGATTAGTTGAGTGAAGCCATGTAGATTTATATGAGCAGTGGGGAGGGAGACAGACATGTGGACCAATCAATACTTAAGTCACCTAGTATGAGTGTTTCATGGGGGGAGGGCTTGGGATGACCACTGAAGAATAGCCTTTAGTATGTCAATATTGTTACTGGGGGAATATATGCCCCAATTATATTTAGTTGTTTATGAGTATTGAGTTTAACTTTGGGATTTTTGTTCATGATGTCAATATTAAGGTTGCTTTTGTATAGTAGGAATTGCTTGTCCCTCTCTAACATAGATGAAAAGTAGGCATGGTATTTTGTTTAGATGCTTTAATACACAGAAACATATTAGGAGGGTTAACAGCATCATAAAATATAAATGAACTGGTTAACAGACCATACATGCATGCTTGCATCTCAACAGTTTACTACAAATGGCAGTCAGACTTGCACATGCTCAGTATTTACACACTTGTGCAAGCTCTTGGATAGCTTCTTAAAGATACATGCACACATACTGATCTACATCCTCCCTCTTAAAAAGATTGCCCTTTGTAAAAACAATATTAGAGTTAAACACGCATTACTATAGACATTAGAAACAAAACACAATGTTCATGTCCAAATTGCTGTGTATCTGTTACATGGTCTGTAGATACGACTGGCTCTTGTAACATAACAATCTGGACTGAATTTAGCAACAGGGACAGTCTTCTGTGAACAACTTGTATCAGGAACTTCTAGATTTGTCATAGGAATGGGAATATTTTCTGGACCTTCCTTAGGAATTGCAACACCGGACAACTCACTCTGAGATAAAGAATCTTTCTCACAGACTATATGCTGTGGTATAGGTTTGGACACCTGTCTCAAATGCTTCTGATTCCACCTAAATTCTGATCCATGTGATTCCACAATGTATGATCTTGGCTCTGGGAAAATATTCTTCACGACACCACTCTGCTCATAACCTTTGGACATTTGCATCCTTACCACTTCTCCTTTGCTGGTCTTATCATAGTAGAACTTCTGGGTTAAATGTTTCTTCAACAGATTGGCTTTCACTGACCTGTTGTTCTTGACACATGGAACCAACAATTGACTACTGATTGGTAATCTGATTCTGGTTTGGCACAACAGACGTCTTTGAGCAGGTGAACCAAGATGTTTATCATGAGGAACATTTCTGAGATTCAAGAGATTCAGAAAAACCTCACTATTATCTTGTTTTGACTTTTCTAGTAACTGTCTTATACTTTGAACTACATGTTCTGCCAAACCATTTGACTGCTGGTGCTCAGGGCTACTCACAACATGAGCAAAGTCCCATTCTTCAGCAAATCTTTTGAACTGCTGGTTTGTAAACTGTGTGCCATTGTCAGAAATAACTTTGTGTGGACTACCATGCACTGCAAAATTATGCTTCATCTTAGTAATGATGTTACTGGATGCTAGATTGGGAAGTTGGTCAACCTCGAACCGAATGGAATAAAAGTCTACTAACACCAACTAATGTTGACCATTCCACCTGAAAATGTTGGTGGCTACTGTCAACCAAGGTAGTTTGGGAATCTGGTTTAGTTGAAGTGTTTTTTTCTGCTGGTGTGGCTTTGTACTATTATACAGGAAACAAGATGAAAGTCTTCTCGCAATATCTTGTGCCATAGAAGGCCAAAATACTATATCTCTCACCCTTCTTTTAGTAGAGTTGGTTCCTGGGTGACCACAAGGCAAGATAGTAATGTACTTTTGTTGCAAGGACTTTGGAACAACTACTTTTGGACCTTTCATAATGATACGTTTGTCAGACAAAATCTCATCTCTGTATGGAAAATAAGGTTGCACTTTGTGAGGTAAACTAGATTGTCTTGATGGCCATCCTTGATGGATAAAGTGTTTGAGCCTTTATAAAAGTGGATCTGTGGCTGTGTGATCTCTCAAATTATCAAGATGTGTGGAAGAAAAATTTCTCCCTCCCATGACTTCCAAAATCAAGGTTTTCATTCTCATGCTATTCTGTGGTCTTTCTGGGTGATCTGGATAATGTATCAGCAAGATAAAGAAGTTTGTCTTTCTTGTAGACATGAGTGAAGTTATACTTTTGCAATCTCAGCGTCATGCTTTGCAGTCTGGCTGGAGGTGAAGGCGTAGGCTTTCTCAAGATAGTGACTAGAGGTTGGTGGTCTGTTTCGATCTGGATAGGTCTACCATAAACATAATCATGGAACTTTGAACATGCAAACACAATTGCCAAAAGCACTTTCTTGATCTGGACATACTGCATTTCAGTTTTGGTAAGAATTCTCAATGCATAGGCAACAGGTTGACCTTCTTTTAGAATGACTGCACCTAGACCAAATTTCGAAGTATCACATGAAAGAGTAACTGGCTTGTGAGCGTCATAGTATCTGAGAGTTGGTGGACTGGCAATTCTTTGTTTCAGGACATCAAATGCTCTTTGGTGTTGCTCTAACCATGACCAGGATACATGTTTACGTGTTAGCTTTCTGAGTGGTGCTGATAGTTTTCTCAAGTCTGGAATGAACTTGCCTAGATAACTAACCATGCCAAGAAAATGTTGCAGGGCTTGAACATTGTCTGGAGCTGGCATCTTGAGAATGGCTGTTTGCTTAGAAGGGTCTGGTCATAAACCTGAACTGGTAAATAAATTACCAACATAAGTAACTTCTTGTAGCCTGAATTTCCATTTCTGTGGATTGAGCTTAAGATTCACTTGATGTGCCCTTTCAGAACTTTTCTGAGGTTTCTGTCATGCTCAACTTCACCATGACCTCCTACTAGTATGTAGTCAACTGTGATAGAACAAGGAAACCCAGAAAAAAGTTGCTCTACTGCACGTTGAAACACTTCACTTACAGAATTCATCTCAAATAGCATTTTTAAAAATCTGTACCTGCCAAACAGAGTACTGAACGAAGTGAGAAATTATGATTTCTTGTCAAGCTGAATTTGCCAAAATTAACTAAGACAGAAAAAACAGCAGCATTTGGCATCAGAGTTGTGACTTCTTTGACTGTGTGCATTGGATGATAAGGTCTTTTTAACACTTTGTTCAAATCTCATGGCTCAGTACATATTCTGATGTCATATGAGCCTTTCTTATGAGTTACTACCATGGAAGATACCTATTCAGTTGGACGTGGAACTGGAGAAATCACAACTAGTTGCAGCATTTTATCTAACTCAGCTTTCACTCTGTCCTGCATGGCTATTGGAACTTTACATGTTGGCCTGATAACTGGACTGACATCTGGCTCTAACTTCATGGAATACACAACTGGAAACTTCACTAATTTATCTTCAAAGAGATCAGCATAGGTAGAAAAAAAGTACTGGGCAAAATTAGAGTAGTGGTCTTTAAAGTTAACTTGGTGGACTTCCTTATTAAATGAAAGCAGTCCCATTTTCAAACTGTCTCTGAGCCCTAATAATGACTGGACATGCCTCTTGACCACATAAAATAACAAATCATAGCTTCTCCCAGCAGAGCAACATGAAAGCACTACTGAGCCTTCAGTTTGAACGTCTTCAGCACCATAAGCAACAAGCTTCACACACTTAGCCTAATCAAGCCTTTCACCATGACACACTCTAGCAAATGTTTCTGCTGACATAACATTGCACTTGGAATCTGTGTCAACTTTGAGCTCTGTGGGTTTTCCATTTATCTGAAGAGTACAAAATACTTCATTATTTGACCTTAAATCTACTGCATTGACTGTTTCATGAAGCACGGACACACCATCAACATAAAGAGTAGGGTTGCAGCTCTCTAATTGATCAACTCATTTCTTAAAATGTTCCCTTTTAATAAAAGAATGTGATTATAACAATATGACAGTTTTTTCCCTCTCCTGTATAGACAGCAGGTGCATACACAAATGAAATTTCCCTTTCTATGGCTTCTGACCCAGCTAAATTAAGCAGAATAAATGCCTTTGTACGGACATCTTTATCAGAAAACGCAACCTGTATAAAAATGTCGTACTCTTGCTCAAACACTCTCCAATTCTCAGCAATATCACTGTCAAACACAAGTGCACTGGGCTTTCAAAATCCATCTGCCATGCCCACAAGTATGCACAAACACACTGAAAATATGGCCCTTGTAATTATGTATGAACAAGCTGTTCTGTGAACTTATAATAACATTCAAATGCACAATAAACTCTTCAAAATACTGTACTTTGTGAAATATGCTCTATAATGGCTGTATTCTGTGAAATAACATTACTGTAATGCTGCACAAACATGTGCACACTTTATACACTTCTGATTACTCGGATGTCTTTGATTAATACGAAAAATATCTGCTTAGCAAAAATGCATTAATTTCCTCTTATTTTATTTGTTTTATGCAATTCAGACTTTATTTCAAACATTTACCATAATAATTCAAATATTTTTATAAATATTGAACATATTGGTTTATATGAATATCATTTATAGTGTTCTGTATGCTTCGTTTCATATTTTGTGAATAACAATTAGTGCTGATCCAGTTTTAATATCTGAAATTTGTTTCTGACTTGTTTTATGAAGTATACATATTGTAGGGATGATTCACTCCTTTATATTCCTCCAGTTTCAACTAAGTGCCTCTCGATCTCAGACTGAAGAATTTGGATTCCATCCTGGCTTTAAGTTCTTTAGGCATCCCACTTCTGACACCATGTTGCTTGTCCCTGTCTAACATAGATGACAAGCAAGAGGGGTATTTCATTTAGATGCTTTAATACACAGAAACACTTCAGGATGGATAGCAGCATCTTCAAATATAAACAAACTGCTTAACAGACAGACCTTACATACATACATGCCTACATATCAAAAGCTTACTACAAAATGGCAGTCAGACTTTATTCACTTGTGCAAGCCCTTGGATAGTTTCATGAAGAAACATGCAGACATATTGATCTACAGTATGGCAATACCACAATCCTGTTTGGATGTTTTTTCTTTTCTGAATAGATTATAGTCTTGAGGAAGTAACTCATTGTCATTAATTTATGGCTTGAGCCAGGTCTGTATCAGGAGGACTATATCAGGGGAGTATAGAGACAGAGTGGCATGTAGTTTCTCTATTTTGTTGAGTATGCTTCTTATGCTGATATTAAGAATTAGTAGGTCTTTTGTATTCCTTTGGGAGTTTACTGTAGAGGTTGCAATGAATAGGAGGGATTTGGATTTTTTTGCAGGACAAGGATTTGGGTGGATGTCACCGCTGATTAACAGCTGTGATACAGTATGGGCAATGGCTTGTAAATACTTGGAATTGTAGGAACAGACGATTTTTGGAACTATGCTGGGGGGGGGGGCTGAGTGGGCAAAAATAAGCACCAAAACCTCAAAAACCATGAAAAGGACTGGATAGCTAGGCTGAAATAATGAAAAAGATTCACACAAATGATGTATAAAATCTTTACTAGTGCATCCCAGTACCTCGGCTCAACAGCCTTTCAAAGGAATGATTTTTGCACCAAATGCAACAACTTTAAATACAGAATAAGAGGCTAATTAACACATCATTCAATTGCAAATAGTGTTAAAAATTAAACTCTGTACTTTAACCCTTTCCAAGAAGTACAAACATACAACTTCTAATGTGCAAAATGCAAAAGATACAAAAAAATGAATGAACTGTAAGTGTAAACACCCAAGATATGTGAAGTATGTGTACACACACATATACATTGAAAACATTCCAATGATTGATAACTTTACAATAGAATTTTGTGACCTGAATAAAAACATTTACAATGAAATGAAGACACAATTGCATGTTGGTAAGGCTGATAATTGTTTTTAACACATGCCCTCAAAATACTGCAATATCAAAAAAATATTCAACTAAAGAACATCATCCTGAAATGCCTTACATGACTAAATACTAAATAAGATGTGTTGTATTATGATATATCTAAAAATGTTTTGTATTAACAAATATTGATGTTAAATTCCTGATATAAACCCTTAGGAAATAATGTATCATAATTAATAATGAACTTTGTCTCTAACTTTAATAACCCAGTGAGAAAGTCCTCAATTTGTTTGTTAAGAGGTTTAGGCAATATGCTAAAAAACAATTACCAGACCCAGCATGAGCTACCTGAAAATGATGTGCCACAGGATTTTCAACCCTGCCATGTTTAATATCACCCAAATGTTTCATAGTACGATTTTTTGCCATCCTCTTAGTTTGTCCTATATAACACCTTGTGGGTTCACATCCACAACCTATGATGTAAACCCCACAGGACTGGCAATTGAACAAATCCATGGCCTTGAACTTTTTACCATTTATATAGGTTCAATCTAAATTTTGAACTCTGCTGCATACCCCACATTCTCCACAAGAATAACTCCCTGTGTGTCCCTGACTTCCCTTGACTTTCTTCATATTTAGTAGTTTCTTCAGATTTGAAAATCTACTGTATGAGAACATTATTCTTTTAGGGAATAGGCCTACCAGGGTGGGTTCATAGGCAACCATGGGCCAAAACCTCTCTATAACCATCTTTATTTTGAAACAAAAAATAATTTTTCCTCACTATCTTCATTAAACACATCTTTAAATTTTGCTCTAAAACCACCTCGTGTATTATTAAAAAGGACTGCATGTCACTGATGATGTATTCCCAAATATTTTTTCAGCTTTATCAAGAACATGTGAAGCATAACCTCTCTCCAGCAATTTATGTCTTTCAAAAATTCCTCTTTCACAGTGTGCTTATCACAAGTATTGCTAAAAATACGGTTGTACTCACCATAAGGAAGTAAAGCCAATAGGTGAGGGGGATGCATACTGTCAGCTAATAAGAAATTATTAACAGCTGTCTCTTTACTAAAAGGCCTGAAAGATATTCCTCCATCATCTGTCACAAACAACTCTAAATCAAGAAATTGAATCCTTTCCCTGTCAATTTTTATGTGAATTCCAACCCAAAATCATTGTTGTTATTTAAGGTGTCCACGAACTCTTGAAACTCTGAAATATTACCCCTACAAATAAAAATCAAATCATCTGTATATCTTTTATAAATAATCAAACTGTAAATAAACAAATTTTCAAAGTGATTCATAAAAATAATGGCATAAGAAGGGGCATATGAAACCCCCATCGCAGTGCCTTCTTTTTGCAAAAAATACTGTTTGTTGAACTTAAAACAACTGTGTGTCAAAGAGCATTCCAGCAATTGTAATATAAAAGTTGTATGTGGACCCTCCCCCATTAACTTGCCAACTGCTTCCAAACCCCAAACATTTTTGATGCACATATAAAGCACTTTCACATCCACAGTTGTCCAATAGTATTCAGTATTCCACTTCATGCCTCTTATCAAATCACATAAATCTTTGCCATTTTTAATGTGAGATACAGCTTTACTCAAATATGCCTTGAACTGATAATCCAAGAAAATGCCCACATTCTGCAGAAAAGACCCCTTTCCTGATACTATTGGCCTACCTGGTGGGTTACTTAAGCATTTATGAATCTTAGGGATAATTAAGAAATTGGCATCTCTCGGGTTCCTCACATACAATTTCTTAACATCCATAGAGGTGAAAAATCCCAATCTCTCACCCCTTTCAAAAATTTCCAATAATTCACCATTAAAAACAGAGATAACATCTCCTGACACCATAGTATAGACAGATTGATCCCTCAACAATTCTTCTTGCATGGCATTGCATTTTGGTCTAGGTAAAATTACTCAGTTCCTACTTTTGTCAGCCTGAGTGTAAACATAGCTATCATTCATATCTGTTAGAAAATTTAGAGCTGACCACTCATTTTTGTTCAAATTATATGTTCTATGTCTTTCTCTAAATTTTTTATATTCAAATTCTATTTCTCTGTACAAAACACTTTTAAACTGACATACCATTGCTAACAATTTAGGTGGAAAAAAACACTGCGGTGAGGGACTTGTGGAACTCTTAACCTGCCATAACCTGTACAAAACCCCCTATCATGATTAACCATAATGGCCTCCGCTTCCCCCTCAGGTGAGCCAACCAAAAGGTCACAAAATTCATTGGCATGTAGAGAAGCATTCAAAAGTGAGTCATCAGGGCAAACACTTAAATTATCAACATCATTTACATCACTGACCCCAGCATTGTCATTGGCTTTAAATGCACGATTTTGAAAAAACACTTTTAAATGCAATTTTCTACAGAAACAACTTACTTCCAAGATAATATCAGCTAACGTCAGAAACATTGTTGGAACAAATTTTGTTCCCTTCAATAACAATGCTTCTACATCATTATTTACATTTAAGTCAGAGAGATTAACAATTTTTAAGTCCGTCCGGTTGCCCTGAATGTACTCATCCACCACATACCTGGGTGTGAAATACAAGCCTCTACATTAGCATTGCAAATAGAGTCACCAATTGAGTTGCCACCGCTGCTGTACGAATTCATTCCTTGCCATTTCCGACCCCAGGTTTTCACTTGTTGTGCCGAAGGAGATTGTTCTTCTAAAGTGCCTTCAGTTGAAATAACTTCCTCAAATGACACATTCTTTTTACCACTGGACGCCGTCTCAGCTGAAGAAGCTAAAGAATCTCGCAACATACGGGACTTGCTTCCATTATGAGCACTCCTAGATCTTCCCCTTCTTGTTTTACGTTGCCATGAGAAAATGGTGCCATTTTTATAATCCCTAATGTCACAGCTTCCCCTTCTTTTGTGTAATCACCACCTCCCCCACCTTGCTGACACGGCCCTGGATCTTGTTGATTCTGTTGTTAAAAGAAAAAACAGGAACAGATTTACTTAAATGTTCCTGTAATTGCAAAATCTCCTCCTGCACATTAGCACATTATCTCACATTTCTCTTAATAAGTACTTTCAGCCAACCCGCAGCACATGTTAAAGTGATACACTTCCATTCCTCAAATAAATCAGTCTCTTCATCAGAGAAATTGGAAGAAGGTAACCAGTCTATTCTAAGACTCCTGGGGTCAAGTCCAGGCTGTTGAGCCAAGGTACCGGGAAGCACTAGTAAAGATTTTATACACCATTTTTGTGAATCGTTTTTGTTATTTCAGCCTGGCTATCCAGTCCTTTTCATGATTTTTAAGGTTTTGGGGCTGAGTGGGGTCAATTCTATGTGATGGAGTTTGACAAATATTATTGAGGCAGGTATACATGTTGGGTCTTGTTTAGGGGATAGGGTTGGTGGGTGATTGTATTATTATCTTGGGGCTAATATTATGATGGTATGAGGTGATGTGGTCAGCAATGAGGAGTGATACGATTAGCAATACTTGCATTGTTATAGTGCTGTGCATTATTCAGTCATAGATCTTTTGTAGATTAGCTGGTATATCTTTAGTTTGAGTGGTGTTTTAGCTTAGTAAGGCATTTGGTTGTGTAGTGGTGGAGATAGTTTAACTGGCTTTAATTTAATCTTTTTAATTAGAATTGAGTAGAATGTAGCCGATGGAAATAGCATTGGGTGTGATAAACATATAATCTGAGATAGTAGTGGACAGTTGTGGTTATTAAAAATTGACAGAAGTGACACAGAAATTGGAGTTTAGGGTGGTTGTTTTTTATTGGATGGAAGTATGAGGGGTGTGGTTTACCTGGGTATAAATGTAATAAGAGTGGGAGTGGGAGGGATGGGAGTAGGGTAGAGAAGCATAGTGAGCCCGAGGGAAGAGAGGGGGAGTGGGTCAACCCATGACGTGGATTTCAGCGGCATACGAAACAATCAGTTGAATTGTGTACAGAAAGGTCAGTATAGTAAAAATGCAAAGCTCAACCTGGGTTTCATGATAATGTACTTAGTTATTTTGTTGTTTTATTTTTATTGATAGGGAAGCTATACTTTGCAGAGGTTGGTAAGGCACCTTATGGCACTGCCGAAAACATAGGCAGGAAATGCAATAAGGATAGGTTGTAACTTGGTAGAGTTTGGACAAGGATCTATTAGTACCAGACACAGACGTAGAGGTAGGAGCCCAATAGGGGGGTGGGTCCAGTACTGCACTCGCTATGCCTTTAGGCTTGCTGTAATGTAGTTAAAGCTATGGAGTTGATGACCTACACTTTTCTGTAAATACAATACATGCCGAAAAAACAACCAGGTAAATACGGTAGCCATCATCCAGGCCGCAGATTCTTTAGAGGGTGGGAGGCTTGTTATAGAAGGTGGAATGGCAGCAGAAAACTTTTCTGTAAATACAGTACACGGCAAAAAAACAACCAGGTAAGTACTGTAGCCATAATCCAGACCACAGAGACTTTAGAGGATGGGAGGCTTGTTATAGAAGGTGGGATGACAGCAGAAAACTTTCCTGTAAATACAGTACACTGCAAAAAACAGCCAGGTAAGTACTGTAGCTGTGATCCAGACCACAGAGTTTTGAGGCTGGGAGGCTTGTTATAAAAGGTGGGATTGCAGCAGAAAACTTTTCTGTAAATACAGTACATGGCAAAAAAAAAACAACCAGGTAAGTACTGTAGCTGTGGCCCAGAATTAGAGTCTTTAGAGGGTTGAAGGCTTGTTATAGAAGGCGGGATGGAAACCAAAAAAACACTGCAAGCACACTACTGATGCTAGGTATGGGCAGCTAGTACTTTGGGGTTGGCAAGAAGAAGTTCATCTAGAAGATTAAACTTCTCAGTGCCAAATTCATTCTTTTAACTCCTCATTAACTCCAGCAGATATGCCCCCCCCCCACTTCTGCCTCATCAACTAGAGAAACCCTTCTTACTTGACACCAGTGAAGAATGTGTTGCCCCATCCATCAGATGAGTCAGGCATAGACATTTATTCCCCACGACATTCTGCCTCGTCTCCTTCCACTTCCATTAGTTACCAGCGATTACAATGTTTCAGGAATAGCAGTGGCTGTACTCTATTTATCCTAACAAACAGCAGTAAATAAATGTATTGGGACAAATGGAGAAGTTTGTAAGGCTAGGCCAAGTCTAAAAGACTAAATCCATTTCCTGCTCCTGTCCCTGCCATACTGAATTACTTAGCTGGCATCTTTGTTTGTGGTTTGAGTTATACTTTTCTTAACGTGCATGTGACTGCCATCTTGAATTTTCACTAGGAGCAATTTTTTTAAAAGGAACTTTACCACTAAGGCCTGTCTTATGTGACCCAGTGCCTCCATAGGGCATCTACTCTTTGGAACCAGAAAGGTGTCTTAGGCTCTTTTCATCCAGCAACTATAGTGAATTAAAATTTCTGTCTTGGAAAACACTTTCCCTTTTTTGCTGTCACGTCTGTCTGGAGGATTTCTATCTTGCATTTGCATGTCACTTCTGTCTGGAAAATGTATGACTTGCATTTGGCAATCACTTCTGTCTAATTTCTGAATTGCTTGCTGTCTTAGTACATTCAACTCATTTAATTTTCCTTAAGGATGGAGTTTTGGTCAGAAAGTACTAATTTTTCTAAAAAAAAAAAGTACTAATTTTTCCCTTTTTTTTCATCAGGCTATAATTCTCAGTAGTTGTTTCACTGTATGGCTGACCATAGGTAGTTAAGGTATGACTTAAAACTAAGTCCTTTATCAAGAATTTCTTACTTGTTTGTTCATTTTGTTCCCAAGTCTAGGAGACAGAAGGTTTTCAAAATAGCCCTTCCCAGGTGGCTTTCCCTCTGTATAAAGTTTTGTCATGTTTTACTTACTGAGTCCTTATCTATACCTAAAAAGCTGCATTCTACTAGAAATATGGCTACATATACAGCCTTTGTTAGACAATGCGTGTTTAGATGAGCTTTACATAGTGAAGTCTGGGTCTTCCTTGAATACTTCTGTGAAACACTAAAAATCTGACCTGTTAGCTAGGTCAAGATCCTCTTTGTGGATACTCTTGTTAAAGGTATGGAAGAGCATGGTTCACCTATTCAGAAGGGCTTGAGATTCTTTGTTACAAGATATAGGATATAGTGCCACTCTTTTCAAATAAAAAAGTTAGATACTTACCATAACAATCAATCTCTAGAAATTGGGTTATCTTTCTTAATGGCCCTATCCATCTTCCTCCACTTTAGCCAAATGGTTTTAGTGACATGTGACTATGTATCTGTATATCTATCAGTGTATATATGTACACACACACACACACACACACACACACACACACACACACACACACACACACACACACACACCTACATGCACACATCCATCCATAACCCTCCCGAACCACTTTTTCTCATTTTGCACATGGGGTTTGTGTGCCTCATCAACAGTGACCATCATCAAGAGCCAATGCTTACACCCATGGGTGGCTAGCCCTGCTGTGGTCATTCTTCCATACCACACACTCGCACATTTCCTCACACATATGTCCAGTTTAGAGTGTCCAATCCACTCACTTCAGACACCCCAAGAAAACCCAGGTGAACACAGGGAGGATATACAGACTGCACACAGAAGGTGCCCAAACTGAAAACTGACCAGAAGAACTTCTTGCTGTGAGATGAGAAAGCTACCTGCTGCATCACTATGCCATCCATGGAAGTCTGACAACTCACTACAGTTACAATACCGTCCATCAAACATTAACTGATGGAGCACAGCGTGTTGTTCAGCAGCCTAAAGAAAAAACAAAACAAAAAAGAATAAATGTTCTACACTCCATCTACTAATCATATATATGAACTCCAAGATCGCACTACTGTGGAGAAAGGGCAGATTTCCTGATCTTCACTGTACAGTGATCTTGCACAGAACAGTTACCAGTATGTTCAATCAGCTGATTTTTGATAATTTGTGCCATATACATATATACTCTCAAAAGACCAACAGGAAAGTGGGCATGCTCTGGGACAAAATCCCAGAACATGCAAAGCAAAAACTCACATCAAATTCCTGGTTCTGTGTCACTAGAGTGAGATGCGAAATTGCAAGTCCTGAAACTTCAGTAAAGAAACTGATTGAAATGAAAAAGAGTGCATTTTGTAATTTACTGTTATACCAGTGATGCCCACTGCACTGGCCCAATAATCAAGGAGCCTCAGTCCTCATCACTAACACCAGTGAGTGAAGTGCACATTGGGAGGATGATAGGTACACAGTAAAGTACAATTTCCCTTAAGAGCACACAGAGATCACAGTCAGTCTGGGGCTGGTTTCTTCCTCTCTCTCTCTAGATCCCCAGTAAGACTCCCCACTGGTACAGCTATAGGGTTAAGATCTCAGTCAAGTGGTCAAGCCAAAACCTCCAGCACCCTTGCTGCCAACCAGTGCTTCATGTCCCTGCCCAAGTAGCTGACACACATACACTTTGAGATTTGATTTATATACAAATACACAGACACTCCTGGGGAAGGCTGGCAAAGGTTCTCTACCTATGCCCTCTTCTGCCCAGATTATACTGTAGTACCACCTGCCCCAACCACCCTTATCAGCTACTATAAAGGCCCTTACCAAAGGGTGCCCAACAATGGCAGCTGGTGACTTCAAATCAAATTGGGGCTGCAGGAGACAGTTGAACGAATGGGGCCAATGAGAAGGGGTGTGACCAACTAGAAAGGGGCAGAGCTATGCTCAAAACCACAAAAACTGGGACTTTAATTAAATACGGTGCCCTGGGTGCCAAACTGTCATTATGAGAGTCCAATCAAGACAAAAGGAAGTGTAGAAGAAAAAAACATTTCAATGCATTGGCTACATGACAGCTTACTTAATATCTAGATGGAAACAAAAAGGTTGTGAGGCATGAAAAAATAAATTACTTTTTAAATACATTACTGGAATGCCAGTCAAAATCAAGTATAAAAAAACAAGCACACTCAACTCAAACCACTTCTCCTTGCACAGCAGTTCTAATTATAATTTATATTCAGCTTTATAAAAGTACCAAGTAGCACGCTGAAAGTAGCAATCTGTGATACCCCCACTTGTAAAAATATTTCTTATCCAAAAAAAGACCTGCTGCCTGACAACTATCTACTTGTTTCATGGGGAGAACATGATCAAAGTAAAAAAATGAACAGCAAACAAGAAACAAGCTCAAGATAAATTGCTTAAAGGATTACTGCTCAGGTTATGGACCACAAATGATGGATTGGCATTCTGTTTAGTTTACTGGTAAGGCCTGCAAAGATGACTGCAAGTCTCCAACAAATATAGCGAGCTTCTGAAAATACTGTAATCCTGTCCTTTATTACAAATACTGTCATGCATTTCAATACCTAAGGCTTATATATTATCTAGTTATGTAAATATTCTCTGCATGACAATAACAAAAAGGCTTTCAGTGTTGGTAATTCTTTAACAGTATGCTTATTAAAGCTTACTTGCATCTTACAATCTCAGACAAGCTTACCTGATGGTCATTAAAGCATTGCTACTTAAACACAGAGCAACAGGCAGTGCAACAACATGCATTTTTGAATAATAATGAGTCTAAATCAACAGTATAAAAATATGACAGAAAAACAGAACATTATGCAAAATTAAGGACAGATGAAAAGCCACTGTAGTACTTGTGTCTACCTTGGCTGGGGGATACTCTGCACACTTACACTGCATAACTGCTCCTTGCCTTGCTTGGACACATCCAGAGTCACTACATGGGGATGTGGGTTGCAACAAGCATGTTACAGTTTGAAATGTCTCTGGCTGATGGCGATGGCCCTGACACATTTGTCATACCTCTCAACCTCAGAGCAAGAAATCTGGACAAAGCCATATATAGAAGTGGGACAAAGGCCCAAAAATAAGGACAATTTTTAAATATCGCTCTTATAAACCTAGAAAGAAAATACAATAGTAGGTCTTGCATTAGTATGAATTTTCTGAAGGGTATGAAATCTGAAACTCAAATGTCTGTCATTATTTTATTAATTTCAATCTTTAATGACTTGCCACTAATTTGCCAGAAAACCACAATTTTATGAAAAACGGACCAAAAATGTGATGCAAAAATATAAAATAGCCACACAATACAGCTGGGAACCTGTCAAAGAAGGGACACTTTTTAATATCAGTACTGTTAAGTTGAGCAACTGACAAAATAAGAGAACATACATGCATTTCTGAAATAAAAGTAATCTATAACTCTGATCATTACAATTATTTCTTAATTGTAAACCCTCCACATTTTCTTCCAAAACTACCATTTGTTGGAGGGATTATTAGGGGGAGGGCAACATTTTGAGCCAAAGTTGGGGACAATTGAGAGGTTTGGATATTCCTAATTCTATAAAGCAATGTATTTGTGCGTACCTCTCAACCTCTTAATGCAGAAAATCTGGACAAGGCCAAATATATTGGGAGAACATACAGACAGTACTAAAAATCGCTGTTGTATAAACTTGGACAGTTGATAGAATAACAGATCTTGCTTTAGCATGCACTTTTCTGAAGGGTATGAAGTCTGAAACTCAATGTCTGTCATTATTTAGGGACTTCATTCCTAAATAATTTGACAGAAAACCACAAATTTTAGGGGAACAAACCAAAAATAAGAAGCAAAATTTTATTAATTCTGTGAAAATCTGGACAGCTGAGAGGTATAGTTGAGCCGGGCCTGTCTTTGAGTTTGCCACCCTTCCCCCCTCACAAAATCATGGTCGAATGGGTCTCCCCCCCTGCAGCCATTCCAATGTCCCATTACTTGTCTATTTCACCCCATTTACCATAAACACTGTGCATACTGTTTTACTTCTACGATGATTTGGCTTTCATTTAAAAGTTTTATTTTACATTTTACAGCACAAACACTAATAGACATTTGCTAAACAAAGTGATGCAGTCTCACTATGAAAATAGACTTAGCATTAAAACTTTTCTGCCCTTGAAACTCACATTCATTGAAACAGCTTTGAAACCTACATTCAAAGAAAATACATCTGGCCAGTGGCAGATAAAGATTAACTTTGGGCTGTTTTCAAATCATAGGGCCCTTGCACACGAAACATACATGTGTTCTTTGATACACGTTCCTGACTGTATTACATTATATCCCTTGTATAATGCAGTACAATTGTTAGAGGACATTTTAAATTTATTGTTTTGAACATTTTTCCAGTAAACAATGAAACAAAATGCATGCACCTATAATGACAAAACTGCCCAATTCAGAACATTTCCATCATAAAAGTCTACTCAGACTTTTACAGTCCACCAGTATCAGTAAATATGCACAATCTCTGCAGAAGTAAAAGTCATCTAAGTAATTCCACATTAAAGAGATCTGTAACTAATGAAGAGGTTGCTGCTAGCAAACAACTATATATTTCATTGTTTCATCTACAAATAAAGTGTCTGTTGCCCTTTAGGAATAAATTGCCCATGTTACATTTAAAAATGATATACTAGTGACATTGCAATAGGGAATGGATGGCAAACTTATAAGAGGTTGATAGTTACTAGGTATCTCCACCAAAGAGGACATTCTCAGGAGTGCAGCATCCACCCCCTTTAAAAGTACAACAAAGTACAGTATTAGCAATGCATCTACATATTGGGGGAGTAGAACCCACAGCCTTCTGCATCGAAGGCAAGTACACTACCTGTTGTGTTATTAACAATGCAAGCAGACTCAGCATAAGCAGCACTAAACTTCTCTTCCCCTGAAGCTCTTAGCTCCTTGTAAAATCCACTTGACACTCAACTGTATCTCTCATATTTGCAGCACATGAGCACAAGAAATCTGGAAAAATCCAACATTTATTGGAGGGGGACAAAAGCCCAAAAATCAGGGACACATTTTAAACATTGCTTGTATAACCTTGGAAAGTTGCTAGAATAAAATGCTGTGCTACTGCCATGCATTTCACTGCCAAGTCTTGAAACAAAGACCCTGTGCACTACAGTCAGAGCAACATACCACTATGCCAAATCAGCTGTTTCTTGAAGAACTGGAAGACTGAAACTTAAATGGCTATAATTTGGTGAATTCAGTTCTCACCATAGCTTTCAACATCTTAGGACAAAACACCTGGACAAAGCCAATAATGGGGGAATACAGCCCCCAAACATATTCGGTGAATTCAGTTCTCACCATAGCTGTCAACCTCTTAGTACAAAAAAACTTGCACAAAGCCAATAATGGGGGAATACAGCCCCAATAATAGGGACAAATTTCAAATATTGATCTTATAAACTTAAAAAATTGCTGGAATAAAATGTTTTGTGTACCATATACTTTCTGAAGAATATGAAGTCTGAAAGTCAAATGTCTGAAAATTCAGAAAACTCTAAAACCACAGGTTTTATGAGGAACAGAACAAAAATATAAGGCAAAAAGCTGAATGCTTTTCACAAGTGGTAGTGGGTAGGGAATTCAGGTTCTTGCTGCCTGCACCCAAGGTTGAAGGTTTGAATGTGAGTTACTCTCTCTAGCCACCAGTTATAGTTAACTGGGGTATTTCACACACACACACACACACACACACACACACACACACACACACACACACACACACACACACACACATACTCACAGACACACAGCAAGTACCTGGTTTGCAAAAGTATTCTTCCTCAAGCAAAAGCAGCCAGTAGTCCTAAAGCAGCTGTTTCATCCATAAAAAACAGCCAGTAGTCCTGTTTCCTCCATAAGCCTGTTCTTGGTGCCAGAATGCCAAGCACGCATGTGTGTGCTGCCTCTATTGTTTCCATTCTGAGCACAGACTGTAGAACTTGCAGTGCGATCCCCTTCTAGTCTATGTGGTTGCAACCGCATAGACTACTGGGGCAACTGTAAGACTGCTGCCTTCTTCTGAATCCAGATTTGTTAAACAGCAGTCCAGATTCGAGTTTCCAATCATGCATGAGTGAGTTCTGGGATTTTTTAAATTTTGGTTTTCTCAACTGGGGAGCTGCAGTCCTGCAGCCCAATAGCACAAGCCACCACTGGTGCCCAATCTTACTATGTAATGTTACTATTATCCAAATGGTAAATGCGACTGAGACTTGAAGGCTATTTGAGTTACTTGTGAAGTATCACCAAATACATATGCAAGTACTCTAAGAGCTTAAATATCTCTATGCAAAACCAACCACAATTAAAAGGTTTAAATATATTTAATAATAAATAATAAAAGCACAAGACAATACTCATTAACTCAACACAGTGATAGTAGAGTTCACAGTCACAGAAATACTTTAAAATAACATATCAGGACAGTCTCACTTAAAACAGAAAACATCTAACTAATCTTGCTATATTCCTATCTATCTCTAAGAGAAATTATGTTCTAAATAACTTACTTACAGAGCAAGGCAAAGTGCTGGTGATGTTGTCAGATCCAGAACAAAATACAAAATGTCCTGACTTTCCCTCTGAAATGGTTCTTAAATTAATAATACACATTACAGCTGAATCATCTCAGATTACATCATTCTTGTTACCTCTGCCTAAGTTCCCAGGCTATCAGGAACTTAAAATTTAACATGTCTCAGAAGCTGACAGCTCTCTCTTAGAAACTTGCCTGAAACTGGGAGTCATAAAACAATTATCTTGGAAACCTGTAATTACCTCTGTTTCCAGACAATTGAAAGAAGCCCCTAGCCTAGACATCCTGTCTCTTAGCTGAGATAAACTAACTTTATAACACATCGTAAAACTCTTTATCAACATATTTTTTTAGAGTTTTGCAAGTTAACTCTGTATATTCCAACTTCTACTATGAAAACATGCATTGGCATATAGTTTATACACATTTCTGCTCTTTTCCACCAGGGTGCACTATGGTTAAATTTTTGAAGCTCGGCACATAACACCATTTTCTTACATGTGTAAGATAAGCATACAAATCACATTCATATTTACAAATGACATAGAATTATTTACACAATTTTAGCTGGCTGGGCTGGCAATGTCATATTTCTATATAATCATATTAATATTTTCAAGTGACATATACTTATTTACAAAAATCCAGCTAGCTGGGCTGGCAGCATCTCAGTTTATCACAATACCATTAAAATATTTTTGCACATTTTTCCGTTTACCAACAGGAACAACCATGTACTGAACATTTTTAATAAACATTGGGACATACTTATGATAGATGACACTATCAGATCATTGGTGGATGTAAGACCTAGAGTTGCCTATAGAAACATGCCCTCACTTAACAGGCTTTTATGTTATGATAACATCCATCACAATAAACACTTAAGCAAGAGAACAGGGACCTTTGCATGTTACACCTGTAACCAATGTACATACATATCCAACACGGACACTTTTATACATCCAGCTACTAAGAAGAGGTATACTTTTAGAAACCATGCCACCTGTAAATCTATTGGCCTGGTCTATATAGCTGAGTGTCAATCATGTATGAAATTTTATGTTGGCATGACAACTAGATCATTAAGAGAGCGTATAAGAGAACATGTTTATGCTATTAGTAAGCAAAACATTACTAACGCCCTTGCCAAACATATAATGGAGTTAGGTAATGAACATAACTTTAAATTTCAAGTATTAGAGTTGGTGAACATCAACAAAAGGCTGGGTAACATCAAGAATATAATAGAGGAAAGAGAGGGTAAATGGATAATGAAACTGCAAGCCCATAGATTTGGGCTTAATGAAAAGCTATCCATTAAACCCTTTTTAGCATCCAGGAGCCTCAAACATTAAGCTACACCTTTAAAAGCATTTTGATGTTTTAATTACTTAATTGCTTAAATGAATTTGATGATGTCATGAGTTTTGTATAAAGGGAGGAATGACTTTTACTGCATTTATATCTGATGAAGCGTTGGAAGCAACGCGAAAGCGCTTATAATCCTGCAGTTTTTGTGTTCGTGTTTTTACAATAAATGTGGATCGTTGGTTTTACAAGGAGAGTTCTTGAAGTTTTATTGACCTGGCGACCTATGGTGCACTTTTCTTTTATTTACTAGCATTTTGGACATTATTGAAAGTGCTTCACTTGGCGGTTTTGTCTTATTTTATTGTTTGGTCTTTATTTACTTTTCCGCCAAGACATGGCTGCCACTTCTATTGAGCATAATTTGACTCCTGGTGGAGAGAAAATATTCGATTTGGATGGTATCGTTGACATGAGCACCAATCCGTTATTAAAGTTGACTTCTGCTGATTTCAACAAGACTGGCAATGAGGTGCATGACATCAGAAATGATATGGAAATAGTATTGACTACAAGGAAATTAGAGAATAAGCTCCACAAGCTTCGCAATGTGCAGTGGCAGAAACTGCACATGGAAGCTTGCATTAAATTCAAACTGGTACCCAGGGGCTTAAGAGTCTTAAAAATGCCCACGTTCGGAGATTCAAACCCTGAACTATTAGCCCGCTGGCAGAGGTTAAATCTGGAAACCAGTTTTTCATATATTTCAATTCTTATTGAGCATTATGATATAATCATTGATGCGTTGAAAAATGATATTAAAATGCTGCAAAGTGATTTACCTAAGCTATTGCAGGATGACACCTTGGAAACATTACGAAATGACCTTAAGCACATGATATCTTCGCTAGATATCAAATGTCTACAAGATAAAAAAAGAAAACTTGAGCGAGACTTTTTTGACTTCACCAAGTCTCATGTTTTCAGTTGGCCGAGGGACAATCATCTCACAAGAACTGATTTTTCTGCTTCTAAAGCAACTAACAAACCACCACAAGGTGCAAATATTGTTATTCCTTCGATCACGACGTCATCTTCAGGCGCCAGTGTTGCATGCCAAGATGGAAACCCGTCTTCGAACACGAAGGACTCCTCAGCGGTCTCAAGCACCCAGGGCTTTCCAGCCGTTCCCTGCAGCAACTTATTAGTAGTAGAGGCACAAGTCCATGTAGGTGGAACTACTGAAACTCCGACAGCTGCTGCCATGAGTACCTCGTCTGCGAGGAATCAAGATGTGCGGAAAAAACAGATTTCTTTAGATTCTTTTGTTATTCAACCAGAAGATGATCTGCTTGCCTTAGGTGAGGGTTCACCGTCTTTTCCGTTGCCTTACAGACCCTTCGACAAAAAAACTTGGTCTCCACATGGCAGAGCCATGAAAAGGAAGAACGTGGAGGACAGTTTTCAGTTCACCAAGAAGGTACAAAGATCCAAGACATGATAGAACTGTCTTTTCATAATGACATGAATGAAGGCTTAGTTGTTAATATTTCGAAGTATGTTTTGAATGCAGATGAGTTATCTGTTTTAAATAGAGGATTAGGGTTTATTCCTTCCAGTTGTCATGACATTACTGATTTAATAGCAGATGTTAAGATTTTCACAAGGAATATAGCCCTAAAAATGCTATATAAGCATAATGAGGCTTCAAGTAATATTAACTATACAACATTTAGGAAACCTTCTGTATTTATTCCTCAGCAGCATCCACTACTAGATGCCTTTGAGAAGGCTGTAGAAAATGTGATAGGAACAACGCACTTTACAAGCATAGTTTAGTATGTTCTGATGCTACTTTTAATTTCTTTGTTTTGGATTCCGTTCCCCAAGATGCCAGGGGGGGACCATGGGAGATATTATTGTCCCATAGGGACACTGGCAAATTCTTTTGGAATCTAACAGATTTCCTGGGCTTAATGAAGCAATATCTATGTTCCATATTTAAAATTAAAATCTGACAGGATATAATTACCAGTTTTTCTCACCAACAATTAGGTATATCACAATATACACACAAAAAATTTTTTAAATCATCATGTTTTTATTATTTTGAAAATATTTTATGGTTGAAAAATGTTTTTAACAGTTGTTTTTAACATAGAGAGTTGAAGTACCATTTATAATGTTACATTGTACCTTTAGAAAGGACGTTTGTGTCTTTAAACTTGATTCATCAATCAATTCATTGCGTTATGTGTGATGTCCTTGAGTATTTATACTTGTGTGATTCAAATTTACTTTGTCTGATGAAGTCATACCTTTGATGAAAACGTGTGCACTACATTGTTGGCGTTTGCGTTGCAATAAATTTTCTGTTTTGTCGAGCTTGGTGCCTTATTGTGAGCTGATCAATTTCCGAAATACTACACTTGAGAATTTGCTTCCGACCATTTTTTTGGTTTATTGGTTTCTCTTTTGGTGCTTTTGTTGTTTGGTGTTATGGATCTGAGTTCGGGCAGTTCTAATGTGGATGGTAACGGAACCGGCGTTACAACTGTTGCCGGAGATTTATCCCAGCTTACGGGCCAGCTCACTCAGTTGGTTCAGTTACTTACCCCTATTGGACAGGGGTTGCAAACAGTCATCCAAAACCAACAAGAAGTTTTGAAAGTTGTAGGAACACGATTTTGTAGACAGCCTGTGTTTTCCCCTGTACGTGCTCACGCAAGTGGTTTGGACCAGAGGAGACGGAGGTCAGTAACCGACAGTACGGAGGTTATGGAGTTTGTCAATACACCAGCGGTACTTAGGGAAGATATGGTCACTTCCACTTTGGGCCAGAGGAGACCGAGAGACACAACCGACAACACGGATTCCGTGGAGTTTGCAGATACACCAGCGGCACACAGGGACACCATTTCTGGATCTTCTATTCCCTGCTATCAGCCAGTTGCTACCAATGGGTCCCAACCCATATCGGCCTCATTCACCGATTGGGTCCAAACTAAGCCATCCTTTACATCTGTAGGTCTCCAATTGAACAATTCTACCGAGAGATTCTCGTTTGACGAGAACATTCATTTTTTGGAGGACACCTTATACAGGTACAAGAGCTTGGTGTTAGACAATGCATACTTGTTAGAATGTATCAACAAGGGCATTGTGCCCAAGGGTTTAAGGGTCCACAAGTACCCAAATAATGTGGCCGGTGGAAGCGAGTTCCACCTTGAACTGATTCAAGCTTTTGACCGGTGTGGGTTCGATATAATGAGGGCCATTATCAAGAAAAATGAAAAAGACATTCATGGACTGTCTGAACAAATCTTTAAATGTAATGATGCTATCACCAGTGATTTATTATTTACTGTGGAATCACATAATGTTAAATACTACAACATTCGTAAAAACATTGATCAACATTGTGATACTATCATCAAAAGAAAGTTCAATAAATTGAACAGGGACCTTAGGGAATATAGGGAGGGGCGACAGTATCCCCATCCACCCCACCCTAGAGGTACGAATTTTCAAATCCCTGAATTTCATCAGAGTTCTGTTCCCAATACTGAGGTAGTAACCCCAGCTTTAGGGGAGATTGAGGACCAGGGTCCTATAGACACGCTTGGGGATACTGATGAAAGTTTTTTACCCAGAAGATCAGAACGTATCAGGAACCAACAAGGGGGACAAGGCTTTCCAGTATATCCGATTTTTTCTCAAGGCAGGAACAATCAAGCACAGGTGAGGGGGAGGAACAGGAATCAAGTTTGGCATTAGATAATAGTATTACCGTTACAGATTTGGGTGCGTATCATTTACATAGCAAAAAGGGTTATCACATTTACAATTATAGTGAAGCAGTTGTTACTGAAGCATGTTTTGACCTATTTACAAAAGGCTTTAAATTTGTTCCAGCTAGACGTTGTCAATTGGTAAACTGTATCCTTGACCTCAAAATGCTTATTCGTAAATTAAACTTCCAACACTTATTTGGTTATGGCCCTGTTGCTCCAAGTATGTTGTTAAAAAAGTCCAGTGCATTTAACCCACCACTTCATCCACAGTTGTGTAATTTGGAGTATAGAATTGAAAGAAATCATAAAGAACTAGGTCAGGCTAGTTTTGAATATAATTTAAGTGACAAAGAATATACAGTTTTGTATGACCTAGCGCACAACCATTCCATCAGGGTTATGCAACCGGACAAGGGAGGGGGCACTGTTCTTATGAGCCAGGTCTTATATGAAAGTAAAATGGGGGAAATACTTTATGACACCAACAAATACACTGTCACATCCATTCAAGAGGTACATATTTCATACAAAAAGGTTGATTTAACCATAAAGGACATGTTGGACCAGGAGGTCATTGAATTTGATACCTTCTCTTTTTTGGAAAATAGCCACCCCAAGGTACCCACTATTTTCGGAGTACCTAAAATACATAAATGTATGATAGATCCACCACTACGGCCTATCGTGGCCGCTCAGGGCTCGAAGACCCACTCAATAGCTAAATTCCTGGATTGGAAGCTCAAACAGGTGTGGGGGAAAGAGTCATACCTCATCAAGGACTCCTGGGAATTTTTGCGGGGAGTTACTAACGAGTTGTATAGGCCTAATCTGACGTTTTTAACAATAGATGTGGTAGATTTGTTTTCAGTTATTCCCACTGACGTGGGATTGGAATGGTTGGAGGAGGCCCTATGGGAGTGTGCAGGGATTACAGGGAACGATGTAAACATGATTATGACCTTGGTAGAGTTGGTATTACAAAACAACTATATATGCTATGGGGGTGAGTACTTTAAACAAACCACTGGGGTGTCTATGGGGGCTAATTTTGCTCCAACTTATGCAGATATTATCATGGCTGTCTGGGAGAAGAAATTTGTTCACAACAGTGGTTTTGAGAAATACTGGAACCACTACTCTAGATTCCTGGACGACATCTGCATTTTTTGGGTAGGTCCCCCGGAGACCATCCAGGAGTTCATCACCTATATTAGGGGTACCACAAGTTTTCTAAATTTTACCTACGAGACATCTGAGGAATCTGTCCATTACTTAGATGTAACTATACGTAAAGAGACAGTAGGGTTTACCTCAACAGTATACAGAAAGCCAACCTTTTCAAACAGTTACCTGCATTTCTCCAGTTCACACCCAGAGTTTCAGAAGAGGGGTATTATTAAGGGACAGTTTGTCAGGGCCTCACGCATGACATCTCAGGACCACCAATTCAACAACATATGTGATAAGTTGACAACTATGTTCATGGACAGGGGGTATCCCGAAACCATGATCAATTCGGTAAAAGAAGAGGTTTTTAAAGGCAGAACTACAAGATTCAAGCCTATTTTGGGACAAGAGAGTTCAGTTATTGAGCAGGGTAAGGGTAAATTTAACAGTGAAGGACAACAAATACTGTTTATTACAGAATATAGTGGTAATGTTGGGAAGCTTAGGAGGATTATTGACAAGGAATTCAAATCTTTTCAGGAACTAACAGACCTCGATGCATTCAAGACCATAACCCTTAAAACTGTATATAAAAAAGGTTTTAACATCAAAAGAATTTTAGAGATGGGTCCCACACAACAGCAACCTGAATATCCCCGTAAAGGTACCTTCATGTGTGGATGGTGTTCCCAGTGTAAACATATTTCTAACAAAGAGGCAGTTTACTTGGAAAGTAGAAACAGGAAGATCAGTTCTAAAAGATTTTATAATTGTCTTTCCTATGGGGTTGTTTATTTGGCCCTGTGCCAGTCATGTCAGGCACTTTACGTGGGGAAGACCAAAAGACAACTCCGTAGAAGGGTGTACGAGCACCTTTACGATATAAATAAATGTGATAGGAACAACGCACTTTACAAGCATAGTTTAGTATGTTCTGATGCTACTTTTAATTTCTTTGTTTTGGATTCCGTTCCCCAAGATGCCAGGGGGGACCATGGGAGATATTATTGTCCCATAGGGAGACACACTGGCAAATTCTTTTGGAATCTAACAGATTTCCTGGGCTTAATGAAGCAATATCTATTGTTCCATATTTAAAATTAAAATCTGACAGGATATAATTACCAGTTTTTCTCACCATCAATTAGGTATATCACAATATACACACAAAATTTTTTTAAATCATCATGTTTTTATTATTTTGAAAATATTTTATGGTTGAAAAATGTTTTTAACAGTTGTTTTTAACATAGAGGGTTGAAGTACCATTTATAATGTTACATTGTACCTTTAGAAAGGACGTTTGTGTCTTTAAACTTGATTCATCAATCAATTCATTGCGTTATGTGTGATGTCCTTGAGTATTTATACTTGTGTGATTCAAATTTACTTTGTCTGATGAAATCATACCTTTGATAAAAACGTGTGCACTACATTGTTGGCGTTTGCGTTGCAATAAATTTTCTGTTTTGTCGAGCTTGGCGCCTTATTGTGAGCTGATCGATTTCCGAAATACTACACTTGAGAATTTGCTTCCGACCATTTTTTTGGTTTATTGGTTTCTCTTTTGGTGCTTTTGTTGTAAGGCTGTAGAAAATGACTTGTTTGAGCTATATAACAACAACTCAGCAAAATGTCAGTTTTTTAACTTAACAGCTAATGAAAGGAAAGCCCTTGATGGAATAAGGAACAATGAAACCATCGCCATTAGACAAGCTGATAAAGGCGGTGCAATTGTCATTATGGACAGTTCCTTTTATTTTGATAAAATGGAGAATATGCTCTCTGATGTTGAAACTTATTTACCTATTTCCAATGCGAAACTCAATGACTTAATTAGAGATGTGCATGCATGTTTATATGATTTGATGCTAGCTGAGGTCATTGATAACGATCTATATACCTACTTTTTGGTTGACAAACCCCTGATACCTTCTTTCAGGGGTTTGCCTAAGATCCATAAAAACAAAGTAGATCCGCCTATGCGTCCAATAGTGTCCAGTCGTGGTTGGTTGACTGAACCTTTGTCTATCTATCTTGACAAAGCATTAAAACCTATTTTATCAGAAGTCAAGCATGTTTTAAAGGACACTGCGAATTTTCTCGAAAATTTAGCAAACCATAGCTCTTCATCATCCTTTAATGGAGATGATCTACTAGTGACGTTAGATGTTAGATCTCTTTTTACCTCGATACCCAACATTTTAGGGATGGATTTCATTAGAGGGATGTTGGTGAAGCATAAACTATCTGAGCATGTTATACATAGATACATGTCACTCTTGGATATGATTTTGGAGAACAATGTACTATGTTACAGGGATAAATATTACCTACAAACTAAAGGCGTTGCGATGGGCACCCCATGTGCCAACGCCTATGCTAACTTGGTGTTGGCACATTGGGAGAGTGATTTTGTTCTGAATAGTGATTCTACATTTACTGATCATCTTATATTTTATAATAGATTTGTAGATGATGTGTTTTTGTTGTGGAGAGGGACTGTTGAACAACTTTTGGAATTTGTGACATATCTTAACCATACCACTGATTTTCTTGAATTTGAATGCACGTATTCTTTTGATAATATTGACTTCCTGGATGTGAAGATTATTAATACACCAATTGGTTTTGATACTGAACTTTACAGGAAAGACTGCTGGAGGAACAATTTACTGCACCGTGAAAGTATGCATCCCAAACATGTATACAAAAACATCATTACTAATCAGATGGTTAGGGCATCTAAGTTAACATCTCAAACTACAACATATTGCAAGCAAAAAGAGGTTTTGGCCAAGAACTTTTTATCTAGGGGCTACAACAAAAAAACACGTTATGGAAGCTGTTTCCAAGAGTGATCATCTTAGGCAACATAAGGGAGCCCCCTTGATTAATAAATCACATGGCCCTGCACAACCCCCCGTACATGTAAACACCGATAGTTTTAACAGGATAGTTATTCCGTTTACCAACAGGAACAACCATGTACTGAACATTTTTAATAAACATTGGGACATACTTATGATAGATGACACTATCAGATCATTGGTGGATGTAAGACCTAGAGTTGCCTATAGAAACATGCCCTCACTTAACAGGCTTTTATGTTATGATAACATCCATCACAATAAACACTTAAGCAAGAGAACAGGGACCTTTGCATGTTACACCTGTAACCAATGTACATATATATCCAACACGGACACTTTTATACATCCAGCTACTAAGAAGAGGTATACTTTTAGAAACCATGCCACTTGTAAATCTATTGGCCTGGTCTATATAGCTGAGTGTCAATCATGTATGAAATTTTATGTTGGCATGACAACTAGATCATTAAGAGAGCGTATAAGAGAACATGTTTATGCTATTAGTAAGCAAAACATTACCAACGCCCTTGCCAAACATATAATGGAGTTAGGTAATGAACATAACTTTAAATTTCAAGTATTAGAGTTGGTGAACATCAACAAAAGGCTGGGTAATATCAAGAATATAATAGAGGAAAGAGAGGGTAAATGGATAATGAAATTGCAAGCCCATAGGTTTGGGCTTAATGAAAAGCTATCCATTAAACCCTTTTTAGCATCCAGGAGCCTCAAACATTGAGCTACACCTTTAAAAGCATTTTGATGTTTTAATTACTTGATGATGTCATGAGTTTTGTATAAAGGGAGGAATGACTTTTACTGCATTTATATCTGATGAAGCGTTGGAAGCAACGCGAAAGCGCTTATAATCCTGCAGTTTTTGTGTTCGTGTTTTTACAATAAATGTGGATCGTTGGTTTTATAAGGAGAGTTCTTGAAGTTTTATTGACCTGGCGACCTATGGTGCACTTTTCTTTTATCTACTAGCACAGTGATAGTAGAGTTCACAGTCACAGAAATACTTTAAAATAACATATCAGGACAGTCTCACTTAAAAACAGAAAACATCTAACTAATCTTGCTATATTCCTATCTATCTCTAAGAGAAATTATGTTCTAAATAACTTACTTACAGAGCAAGGCAAAGTGCTGGTGATGTTGTCAGATCCAGAACAAAATACAAAATGTCCTGACTTTCCCTCTGAAATGGTTCTTAAATTAATAATACACATTACGGCTGAATCATCTCAGATTACATCATTCTTGTTACCTCTGCCTAAGTTCCCAGGCTATCAGGAACTTAAAATTTAACATGTCTCAGAAGCTGACAGCTCTCTCTTAGAAACTTGCCTGAAACTGGGAGTCATAAAACAATTATCTTGGAAACCTGTAATTACCTCTGTTTCCAGACAATTGAAATAAGCCCCTAGCCTAGACATCCTGTCTCTTAGCTGAGATAAACTAACTTTATAACACATCGTAAAACTCTTTATCAACATATTTTTTTAGAGTTTTGCAAGTTAACTCTGTATATTCCAACTTCTACTATGAAAACATACATTTGCATTGGCATATAGTTTATACACATTTCTGCTCTTTTCCACCAGGGTGCACTATGGTTAAATTTTTGAAGCTCGGCACATAACACCGTTTTATTACATGTGTAAGATAAGCATACAAATCACATTCATATTTACAAATGACATAGAATTATTTACACAATTTTAGCTGGCTGGGCTGGCAATGTCATATTTCTATATAATCATATTAATATTTTCAAGTGACATATACTAATTTACAAAAATCCAGCTAGCTGGGCTGGCAGCATCTCAGTTTATCACAATACCATTAAAATATTTTTGCACAACATGAGAGCATACTAACTTTGAGATTATTGCATCTCAGAGAAGGGGGACACTGCACGATACCACGCAAAGTGTTAGATATTTCTTCCCATTCAGCAGACACCCGCAGTTTTGGATAATTTATTCAGAGCTTCCTTGTGCCTGGTTTGGACACCTATGACTTATACTGCTTCTAAAAGAATCCGGCCAAGAAAGCTGATATAAGTTTATTTTTTTGTACTTGCTCTAACTCTTCCAGTGACATTTAACAGTTCTGTGCTGCATTTATCTATTATGTTGAATTTATCATTGTTTTTGAGCCTGCACTTGTTAAAGAAACTCCATCTGTTTGTTACTGTATTGCTCTTAGGTTGTTTTAACAATATTCTGACATTTCCTAACCTTTGATACTACAAAAGCTGTTCTGAGTGAGTCTGCCAAAATATTTCTAAATTTTGCAAAGTTTTTGAGTGTTGCGAACATTTCTCAGGGTTTGTTAACTTTATTCCAAGGGTTCCTGATATTGCAGGAATTCTTACATCTGCTGTAAAGTATTTGTTACTGCACTTGAGCTCAAAGCCGGTTTTTCTTACATTGGAAGGGTTCTTTTGCACTCTGGTGGGAGCAGAGATCTAAATTCAACCCACGCAAGATCGATAGCTTATTGCATTTTTATCTGATTGGCTAGAGGGATTAATTTTATAAAAATCTTACATCCTGCTCATATAAAAACATTGTGTTTGTGTGATGTGCAAATGGTGTTCCTCATGCTTGCATATAAGCAAACCTCTCCAATTTTAAATCATGTATAGGAAATTTTCTCCACAATCTCCCACTGTTCAAAGCTACTCAAAGAGCTTCCAGTTTGTGCAGAGGGTGGTACCACTGCAGGTCATCTAATAGTATATTAATAAACACTCTCACTTTGATCCTTTACTCTTTCCCATATAGGAATTGAGTTTCCTTGCCTTACATAGCAGAGGCTAGATTCAGACCTGCTTTTAAACCACTGTGCTCTTAAACCAGCCATCTTAAATTAAGAGAGCCTCCCTGCACCCTTGTGGCAGAAGTGTGTAGCTCGGGACCCTTCTGAGTTGGGAATTGCTGGAGAAGGGCTCAGTTTGGAGATTTCCCATTGGTAGTTGTGTTTAAACTATTTAATTTTGTAAACAAAAAAACAGTGTGGAAATATGAAGCATAAAAATGCCAGTAAATCAAATAACCTCATGTAGTGACACAGCTCCAGGATCAGAAGGGACTCACTAGTCTTGGCAAACAGGCTCAAATCCAGTTAAAAATGCAAAAATGTGTTCTAATCTTGGCAAACAGGCAAAATTCTAACTCACAAATCTTGTTCCAGGTACCACATGATTTTATTAGAGAAGAGATAAAAACCATAAACCAAGTCAAGAGCTTTTGTTCCTTGTACTTGGGACTTCTTCAGAAACCTGATTACAAAGTTTTGTTTCCTTTTATAGACACTTGGTACATAGCCAGGTAAACAACTCCTCTGGTGCTACAATTCCCTTCCTTGAGGTAGACTGTAGTTGGAGGGGGGCATCCAACTTCAAACAGTTTACTCTCTAAAATAAAACCACATTGGTTACACATCACACAGTGTGTTGTCCCTTTCCATAGACACTAGATGTCATTTTAAGATGTTCAAATAAGAATTTAAGATTCTTTCCTGTTTTATAGACAAAAGCTGGGGTCTCAGCTAACACATCAATAAAATCTGGTTTACTTCTAAAAATAATCTAGTTTCTAGTAAGAATTTTTTAATGCTTGTCACATGCCCCCCGTATGGCACTACCATGGTGTTACTAAATGTTTGTTTGTTGTGAGTCATTTTTAGATGTTCAGTAGTGGTGGGGGTACATTCACCACACCCAAGGAGTGGTTTAAATTTAGTCCCCCATCCTCCAAGCATTTCTTTACTGATATCTCTAAGTAATTCCTGTGGATAGCTTATGTCTAAAAACGTCTGAAAAAGGTTACTCAATTCTATCTTCAAATTCATGATGTTTGAACTCATTCTTAATGCCCTGACTAGTTGTCCCGTAAAGATATTCCTTTTGGTGTGTTCAGGATGGCAACTTTTAAAGTCCAGGCAGCTGTTAGAAAATGTAGGCTTTCTGTATACTCTATAGCTAAAGAAACCTACGTGGATGTCCCTGCAGATGTAATATCTAAATAATTAATCTCAAGACGTGAGTGTGTGTGAGTAAATTTAAAAAAGGAACAAATGTTAATATAATTAATAAATTAATCAACACACTGGCCCTTGTTCCTCCATAAAACAAAAATATTGTCAAGGTAACATAAAGATCCCACTGCATGTTAAACCTTGATGTAATACATTAATTTTCTCCCAACTATACATTACAAGATTGGCATAAATCAGGGCACAACTTGCCACATAGCCACTCCTTTTGCTTGCCTAAAGTATTCCTCCTCAAATGAGACAAAATTATTCAGTAGAAAAAGTTCCATAACCTCCATCACAAAGTTAACCATAGTGTTACTGAAAGTTGTAGGCTCCAAAATAGCCTCATGAAATAGAGCCAACCCTATTTTGTGTGGAATAGAGGAAAATAAATCCACTACATCTACTGTGGAAAAGCAGCAATCATTTGTGCACAGTTTTTGTTTAATTTTACCCAGGAATCCTTAAGTAGGTAGTAGAAAGACTTCAAAGTGTTCTTAAGAAGGATACCCACAAAAATACCCAGAGGGTAATTGGTACTATTATGTGACGCAACTATCAGCCTATAGAGGGGTTTGTGGATATTTTTATGAACCCTGGAAATCCCAAATAGTGTAGGGATAGTTGGGTGGGGGTTAACCAGAAATCTATACAGATCTTCATTTATATTTCTTTAAAGTAAAGAATCTTCAAGGAAAAGCTGGATTTTCCTGTGTACTGTGTTAATTTCTTTGACAGCTACAGCCTTGTATTTATTTGTATCATGTAACACTTTGTTAATTTGGCAACTGTAGTCCATTTTGTCAGTGATTACAATCCCTCCACCATTATCTGGCTTCATTTTTCTAAGGAAATTATTACCTCTTAATTTTCTCATGAGTGTACTTTCTTCTTATATTAAGTTACATATCCTTTTCTTGTGTTGTATATGTATACTATGTATATCTTTAGTCACAACTTCTCAAAGGCGGCTATGGTAGGGTGGAGGGTGGGTTAATATACACCATTTTCTTAAACCCCTGTTCCCCTGTACTATATCACCCCCAAGGTGCTGATCTCTAAACATTATTTGTAAATTGAGTTTTCTAATGTATAATTTTAACTCAAAGTATCTGCAATATCTGTGTGATATGTATCAGAGCAAACTTGAAACTTTTTTTAAATAACGTAAAATAAGTTTTGTCTATCATAAGCCCTATATAGTTAAAAATATTAAATCCCTGGTAGGTTAACATTTCCCCATCAAATGTAGATAAACCCCCAGATTCAGTAATCTTCCATGTAGGACTAGCTTAGTCCTGCATGGAAGTGACCGTTTAGGAGCAGCACAGCAGCTCGCCATGCATATTAATGAAGGCGCACTGCCTGAGCTCCTAAACGCACATGGAGCATGGACGAGTACAGGGGGTGTGTCTGAGAGCAGAGCTCTCACAATATACATGCCCCTGCAGTCATGAACTGCAGTTTAGCTAGTACAAAGAGCGAGACCACTCATAGGGGGTTACATACCCCCAGCAACACCCCCCAAGTTTATAACAGCAATATTTAAAGTATCATAATATAAACAATTTATTTATTTTATCAAGCAGATAAAATTTAACCATAGGTGAGTGGGTTTGCCCAATGCTTAGCTACGTATACTGCAGCTTAAATGGCACAAGAAGATAAATATCAAGATATATGCAAATGAAACAATACTGCAATAGTGTAGTGGTTAGAGCATTCACCTGACTAGCAGTCATTCCCAGTTCGAGTCTCACTCCAGTACATTCCATTTTCCATGTCAAATCACTTTATGAATAATATTTTATGTTGCATAACCTACTAAATAACATATATTTATGAACTGGAATACTGCATTAAATGCAGATATGAGGTGTCATTGTAATAATGTTGTAAAATCCAAGATAAACACAAGTGCCCCATATAGTATATGTACAAATGAATCAGGGATACAAATTGAAGGTATAATGTATAATGAATGATAAATCCATAGAGTGTCCAAATCCACCATCTTCCCAAGAACCATTTTACATTTCTGTCTAAATTAGTGCAGGGGTAAGCGGGAGTAAGCACTATTAAGCAGTAGTAAGCGGGAGTAAGTATTTAAGCAGTAGTAAGCGGGTTTAAGCCCATTTACGTGAGGGTAAGCAATGCGCATATAGGTTAAGCAATATTGAAGCTAACTCTCTGTCAGCATATTTACCCGGAAGTTAGCATTGCTTACCGTCGTGCAAACCCACGCAAACCCGCTTACAAGTGCTAAAAAGTGCCTTAATCACTCTGTATGCAACACCCACTGTTCTGCCCAGCAACAAAATAAACAGCCCTTGCAGGTCTTGAACCCTGTACACTATAGTCACAGTAGTTAACCAGTAAGCCATCACAGCAGTACATAAGACTGAGGTATCACCAAACAGATCCTCACTATAGGAATATTAAACTTAACATGTGAAAGGAATCTATATACAGTATTATGTTGTATAACCTACTATGTAACATAAATATGTGAACTGGAGTACTGCATTAAGTCCAGATGTGAGCTGTCATTGTAATAAAGAGTTGAAATCCCCTAATAAACACAAGGACCCCATACAGTGTATGTACACATGAATCATGGATACCAAACACATATATAACATGTAATGAATAATAAATCAATGCCAAACAGCAAATAGTATGCAAATTAAAAATTAAGCAACGCTAAGCTTTGCACAGCCCTGCTTACTAGGTGTAAGCAATGTGTAGCCCAGCTAAATCAGTTTGCCCATTGGTATACCCCTTTAAGCAATGCCAACCTTAGTTAAGCAGGTTTGCCCATAGCTTAGCATTTTCACAACCATCCAATCATGGCAAAGTGTGGGAAATCGGCCCTATTTAAACCCAACAGGCAGGAATACATCTCATAACCAGTTGCAGCTTCCTTCTGTAGGCACTATGACCAGTGTGGGAGAAGGAGTGCACTTTTGGGCGCAGCGCTGGGGCATCCAGGAGTCCAAAGTCATGGCAGGACTCTTTGTTAAAGACCATGACCAGAGACTGCTGCAGGGCTAGTACCAGGGTTCCCAATATAAAGCGGAAGCCTGGGACCATCTCGCCCGTGACCTTACCAGTGCCACTGGCATACCTCGAAGTGGTGAGCAGGTCAGGCATCACTATGCCAACCTGAAGCGGAGAAAGAGGGAGCTTTTGGATCAGTGGATCCAAGAGGCTAGGCGGATGGGGGATGTCCCAGCCATGTGTAAGTATCAGTTCACTACCTCTTTAATAATTGCCAGCTCATGTATATTATGGATAAGTATGGCTAAATATTCCTCTTATGTCTTTGACAGTGGCAGATGAGCGGGCTGTGAACTGGGAAGCCCATGCCTGTAGACTGCAGAGGTTGCGTTGCAAGGCAGGTTAGTAATACTCTTGCTTGTACTGTCATAAGAAATAAAATCTAAAAGTAGTAGAAAGTTAATTGCCAGTATAAAACCTGTATTGTTTAAGGCATGTACTGAATACACCAGACAATATGTCAGGAAGAGTCTCATATAGGTTGTATGTAAATAAAAGGTTAACAGCCAGACAATAAAGGTTTAACTGCTGGACTGCCTGTGTTTACTCTGGTATCATATGGTAATGTATTGTTGCAATCTCTTAACAGTACTGTTGTATTAAGCACTATTACCCACACTGTGCTACATAAATAAAATGTGTAGGAATGTCTGTATATGACTGTTGTAATCACAAGAGGTCATATTGTACAACTGAGACAGACTTAGACAGAAAACAGTGAAAAGATAGAAAACATAATCAAAATAGCACACTCAACTGAGACATGAACTGTTGTATTTCTAGCACACACAGCCATGGTTCGAATCCTGGGAGTGGTAGTAAGCTGTATGCAGAACCATGCCCCATAACTGTACAGATATGTCCAGAATGTCCAGTTAATTGGCCCATATCCTTTGCCTGTCACCCTGTCCCCCTGGCAAATCAATGGGATGATCCCAGATATTTAGGCAGCAAATAATGACAAACAACTGATTGTCAGACATCTATAAGAACAAACCTGTCACTCTACAACTCCCCAAAATGTTATGAGAGTAATAAGCAAAGTATGTTCCATCTCCACCC